>NC_059351.1:55344630-55425572 GCF_019703515.2 Myxocyprinus asiaticus
TGCTCTGACCCCCATCATCAGCAAATGCTTTGAGAGACTAATCAGAGATTACATCTGCTCTGTGCTGCCTCCATCACTGGACCCACTGCAGTTTGCTTACCACAACAACCGCTCCACTGATGATGCCATTGCATCTACAATACACACTGCTCTCTCCCACCTGGAAAAAAAGAACACTTATGTGAGAATGCTGTTTGTAGACTACAGCTCAGCATTCAACACCATAGTGTCTTCCAAGCTTTATGTGAAACTCTGGGCTCTGGGCTTAAACAGCTCGCTGTTCAGCTGGATCCTGGACTTCCTGTCAAGCAGACGCCAGGTGGTTAGAATGGGCAGCAACATCTCCTCATCACTGACCCTCAACACTGGAGCCCCGCAGAGCTGTGTTCTCAGCCCACTCCTGTATTCCCTGTACACACACGACTGTGTGGCAACACACAGCTCCAATGCCATCAAGTTTGCTGATGATACAACGTTGGTAGGTCTGATCACTGACAATGATGAAACAGCCTACAGAGAGGAGGTGCACACGCTGACACACTGGTGTCAGGAGCACAACCTCGCCCTCAATGTCAGTAAGACAAAGGAGCTTGTGGTGGACTTCAGAAGAAAAGACAGAGAACACAGTCCCATCACCATCAATGGAGCACCAGTGGAGAGAGTCAGCAGCTTCAAGTTCCTGGGTGTCCACATCACTGAGGAACTCACATGGTCCATCCACACTGAGGCCGTTGGGAAGAAGGCTCATCAGCACCTCTTCTTCCTGAGACGGTTGAGGAAGTTTGGAATGAACCACCACATCCTCACACGGTTCTACACCTGCACTGTAGAGAGCATCCTGACTGGCTGCATCTCCACCTGTTACGGCAATAGCACCGCCCACAACCGCAAAGCCCTGCAAAGGGTGGTGCGAACTGCCAGACACATCATCGGAGGTGAGCTTCCCTCCCTCCAGGACATATATACCAGGCGGTGTGTGAAAAAAGCTCGGAGGATCATCAGAGACTCCAGCCACCCGAGCCATGGGCTGTTCTCACTGCTACCATCAGGCAGGCGGTATCGCAGCATCAGGACCCGCACCAGCCGACTCCATGATAGCTTCTTCCCCCAAGCAATCAGACTTTTGAACTCTTGATCTCTTACGATCAATATACATCAGCACTGCACTTTATTAATCTTATTATCTCACACTGGACTGTCATAAATTATATTATTATTATATTATATTCTCTCTTAACAAAACACTAGCAACTTACTATCAACCGACATCCTGAATGTCAATACAGTACAATACAACCTACTGTATATTTTATATATACTATATATACTATTTTTTTTATTTTATTGTATAATGTGTATTCTATATTGTGTGTATTGTATACTGTACATTGTATGTTATTATTTGTATATTGTGTTGTGTGTAATTATGTGTATATTAGATATGTAAATTGTGTTGTGTTAATCTGATGTTTATTGTAAATTGGTATATGTCTCATCACTGTCATGACTGCTATGTTCCTCGGAACTGCACCCAAGAATTTCACACACTATTGCACTTGTGTATAGGGCTGTATGACAATAAAAGTGATTTGATTTGATTTTTGACTTGACATTCCTGATATTCAGTAGGCTATTTTGAACAATCATCTAATCTAAAGCATCACCATCACAACTGCATTATGTCCCGTATATTTGTCCAGCAACTTTTAATGACCAACTGAACTTGATTGTCATCTAAAATACATTTTAGTGTCGTAATGCAATTTACATTTTCTGAAGAAGCTCAGCAAATGCGATCCGAGGTAAAGAGGGTTAGATTTCAAATATTTAAACATTTTAAAATGTTCAAAAGCTCGTTTTCTGAAAGTGAACTCATTGGACAAATAGTTGTGATAGTTTATAGTCTTGAAAAAAGTGTAGAACATTCTGAGAATGTAATTCAGCTGACTTTTTTCATTTACAGAACAGGGAAAGGCAAATTTAAATTCGTGGAAAGAAAAGGCATATATAGGTCTAAAAATATATATTTTTTCATTTGGTAATTTATTTAATTTAATACAGAGTTAAACGGAAAAATAATATGTCGACACTTGTGAAATTTTAGCGATAATTTGCGTTTCCATCAGCTTTATTTTTATGCGCTAAAACTTTTTTCGCAAAAAATCCTTGGATGGAAACATAGTTATTGTCGTGCTGGAAAGTCCAAGTGCATCCCATGCGCAGCTTTCGTGCAGAAGAATGCAAATTGTCTGCCAGTATTTTCTGATAACATGCTGCGTTCATCTCGCCATCAATTTTCACAAGATTCCCCGTGCCTTTAGAGCTCACACACCCCCAAAACATCAGTGAGCCACCACCATGCTTCACAGTGGGGATGATATTCTTTTCACTATAGGCCTTGTTGACCCCTCTCCAAACATAGCACTTATGGTTGTGACCATAAAGCTCTATTTTGGTCTCGTCACTCCAAATTACAGTGTGCCAGAAGCTGTGAGGCGTATCAAGGTGTTGTCGGGCATATTGTAACCGGGCTTTTTTGTGGCATTGGCACAGTAAAGGCTTCTTTCTGGCAACTCGACCGTGCAGCTCATTTTTGTTCAAGTATCGTCGTATTGTGCTCCTTGAAACAACCACACCGTCTTTTTCCAGAGCAGCCTGTATTTCTCCTGAGGTTACCTGTGGGTTTTTCTTTGTATCCTGAACAATTCTTCTGGCAGTTGTGGCTGAAATCTTTCTTGGTCTACCTGACCATGGCTTGGTATCGAGAGATCCCCGAATTTTCCACTTCTTAATAAGTGATTGAACAGTACTGACTGGCATTTTCAAGGCTTTGGATATCTTTTTATATCCTTTTCTATCTTTATAAAGTTCCATTACCTTGTTACGCAGGTCTTTTGACAGTTCTTTTCTGCTCCCCATGGCTCAGTATCTAGCCTGCTCAGTGCATCCACGTGAGAGCTAACAAACTCATTGACTATTTATACACAGACACTAATTGCAATTTAAAAAGCCACAGGTGTGGGAAATTAACCTTTAATTGCCATTTAAACCTGTGTGTGTCACCTTGTGTGTCTGTAACAAGGCCAAACATTCAAGGGTGTGTAAACTTTTGATCAGGGCCATTTGGGTGATTTCTGTTATCATTATGATTTAAAAAGGAGCCAAACAACTATGTGATAATAAATGGATTCATATGATCACTATCCTTAAATAAAAGACAGTTTTTTTGCATGATCAGTCATATTTTCAAAATCGGTGCCAAAATGTCACAATTTTTGCCAGGGTATGCAAACTTTTGAGCACAACTGTACATATATACACACACCCGAACATCGACACACCGAGTCTGTTTCGCTGGAGACACCAGGTACACACACACACACACATACACACACACATATATATAGATATGCATACACACACACACACACACACACACACATATATATATATATATATACACACACACACACATATACAGTGCCTTGCAAAAGTATTCAGACCCCTGACCAATTATCTCATATTTACTGAATTACAAATGGTGCAATGAAATTTCAGTCTGATTGATATTTTATTTTAAAACACTGAAACTCAAAATCAAATATTGTTAGGTGACATTGGTTTTAGGAAATAATGAAATAAAAAACTGAAAAACTTGCTTGCATAAGTATTCAACCCCTGTGCTGTGGAAGCTGCCAGGTTACACCGATTAAAGAAATTGCCCTAACGAAGACACAGTTACCATTGGTATCCACCTGTGAATCATTGAAGTTGCAATCACATTTTCTGGATAAAAACCCATTGTTGAAGGATCATTGGTCAGGCTGTGAATCTGAAGGAAAATGAAGACCAAAGAGCATTCCACAGAAGTTAGAGATGAAGTAATAAAAATGCATAGATTAGGGAAAGGGTACACAATAATATCCAAATGTTTGGATTTCCCAGTGAGCATAGTTGGATCAATAATCAGAAAGTGGAAGCTGAACCACACCACCCAGGCACTGCCAAGAAAAGGCCATCCCTCAAAACTCAGAGCTCTAACAAAAGGAGACTTGTGAGAGAAGCCACAGAGAGGCCAACAATCACCTTTGAAGGAGTTACAGATTTCAGTGGTTGGGAGTGGAATAATGGTGCACCAGTCAACCATATTAAGAGCACTGCATAACGCTGGCCTGTATGGGAGAGTGGCAAGAAAGAAGCCGTTACTCAAAAAGTACCATCTGAAAGCACATCTGGAGTTTGCCAGAAAGCATGTGAGTGACCCAGCTGCGATGTGGGAGAAGGTTTTGTGGTCAGATGAGACCGAGATAGAGCTTTTTGGCCAAAACTCAAAGCGCTATGTGTGGTGCAAACCTAACACTATGCCTCAAGACATCCCTACAGTGAAGTATGGTGGTGGCATCATGATGTGGGGATGCTTCTCATCAGCAGGGACTGGGCATCTTGTTAGAATTGAAGGAAGAATGGATGGAGCTCAATATAGGGAAATACTGCAAGAGAACCTGCTTCAGTCCACTAAAAAACTGAAGCTTGGGAGGAAATTCAGCTTTCAGCAGGACCATGATCCCAAGCACAAGGCCAAAGCAACACTGGAGTGGCTCAAGAACAAAAAGATAAATGTTCTACAGTGGCCCAGTCAAAGTCCTGATCAATACTATTGAGAATCTGTGGCACTATTTGAAAATTGCAGTCCACAAGCATCACCCAACCAACCTGAACAACCTGGAGCAAACCTGCAGAGAAGAATGGGCCAAAATCACTTCGTCACAGTGTGCTAAGCTGGTACATATGTACCCCAAAAGACTTAAAGCAGTTATTGCTGCAAAAGGTGGCTCGACCAAATATTAATGTGTGGGGGTTGAATACTTAACTTGCGAGCAAGATATTTCAGTTTTTTTATTTTTCATAAAAATATTTCCCAAAAAAAAAAACAACAAAAAAAACAATGTCACCTTACAATAATTGATTTTGAGTTCCAGTGTTTCAAAATATCAAACAATGAAATTTCATTGCACCATTTGTAATTCGGTAATGTGAGAGAATTGGTCAGGGGTCTGAATACTTTTGCAAGGCCCTGTATACACACACATATACACTATATGGCCAAAAGTTTGTGGACACCCCCTTCTAATTAACGAATTTGGTTACTCCATTAAATCCAGTAAAGAAAAATCTTAATGTTTCTTTATGTAATGGCTTGGGATTGTGTGCTTCTAAATTTGTGGCAGCTGTTTGGGGAGAGCCCTTTTCTGTTCCAGCATGACAATGCCCCTGTGAACAAAGTGAGGTCCATAAAGAAATGGTTTACTGTGTCTGGCGTGGAAGAAATTGACTGGCCTGCACAAAGCCCAGACCTGAACCCCACTGATCACTTTTGGGGTGAACTGGAACAGCAACTGTAAGTCAGGCCCTATCGACCAACATCAGTTCCTGACCTCACTGATAGCCTTGTGTCTGAATGAGAGCAAATCCCTGCAGCCATGTTACTACATACAGTATAGTGGAAAGCCTTCCCAAAAGAGTGGAAGCTGTTATTACAGCAAAGGGGGAAATTGATGCCTAAGGTTTTAAAATCAAATGTTCATCAAGCACATATAGTGTCCACAAACACACTCATATACATATATACACACCCGCACATCGACACACTGAGTATGTTCCGCTGGAGACACCAGGTACACACACACATACACACCCGAACATCGATTCACAGAGTCTGTTCCGCTGGAGACATCAGGTACACACATATATACACACACACACACACACACACACACACACACATATATATATATATATATATATATATATATATATATATATATATATATATATATATACTAGTGGCAAATTCTCAGGGCCAAAGCCTTCTCTGCTGGCCTAACATGCCAAATAAATAAATATTTTCATACTTTCATTCTCAGTCACCTTTTTGCCTATGTATTTTTAAACGCTTTCCACTCTTAATTAATCAACAAACAGAGAAAAACGAAAAGTTTATCCAGTCAGAATTTATTCCTCAATGCTTACAAGCGAAGTGTGACAGCTGTTTCACAAATCACATGCCCGAAGCAGTGTGTGAGTCTGAGCTCCAGCCCCTCAGGCCTTCACAATTTCCACAGAATCCCTCAAAAGTGCAAATGAATGAGCAACTAAAGTCAATTTGTCAGATTCATCAGCCAATCAGATTGATTTATTTGTTCTTGGTGGGTGTGATCTTTAGGATATGTCCCGGTTGAGGCCTTCTAGCTGGCCTTGAGTGACGCAATCATGCTTTAAGTGATGGTCAATGGCCAATCAGAGATGAAGTGAGTCTACAGTACAGTCCTATCAGTCATGACAACCAATCCTTATGCGCAAGTTTTAAATAGTCTGACGTCCAGATTCTTGCTTACAGTATGTTTCATCTGTTTGCGATGGCATGGGAAAATTAGTGCTAAAGAAACATAATCTGACGGTCGAAAAGAAGCTGTAGAACAAAGGTGTGCAATTTTAAATTATTTTCAATTCGTTGCATGTTGCGGCATTTTATTTATCGTAGGTAAACAAACCGAGCAACACAACAAAACTAAAACGATCCCGACCATTATAATCAAGGTACAGATAGGGTCTAAATAACTGATTTATTGTGTTGTTTAAACAGCGATATTTATTATGGGAGCATTTGTGAGTGCAGAACTCTGTGTCAGTGAGCTTGCGCTGAACTGCAGGGCTCAAACAGTGAGTGACAGCTTCAGTCATTATAAGTTTGAATATTGTTGCATTGCTCGATTTTTGTGTACAATTTATTAAAAAAGAATAACAGTTGTATTTATGTATTAAACAGCTATATAATGGCTTATTTTGAACATTGAAAAGTCTTGAACATCATATTTCACGGACCGTTTTCTTTGTTATCGCGTCTCCTCAAATAAATACCTATTTGACCCTCAACTGCTGTTGGTAGATTGAAATTTTAATGAATCACACAAACTCACAAACCGGCTGATCTTACCTTCCAAAGTGCAACCACTGACAGATTTGAGGCCAAATATGATTTAACGATGATTTTATGTGAACAAGATCACATTACGGGATTTTAAATGCAGTAAGTAACTTTAATCTAAATCGGCTGTTCAGTTTGACTATTGAATATTTCAAATATTATAATTTACTGTATGTGGGCCAATAATTTAAGCAGTAAAGACACATATTGCATGTCTGATGGAAGGTTTTTCTTTAATTTATTTTTTATGCCACATTTTCAGGCTTTGGAAGTGGGTTAAATGTGTGAGGATGTGAATACATCAACCTGTTACATGACACACAGGCATATTGACTGAAATGAAAACTAGTTTTGTCAATAGGTCAAAAAGAACCTACATATATTTATTCACTTTAAACCATAGATATACCTTTATAATAACCTTTAGTAACATTAACAAACATTATTACATTATGTAATGCTTAAAACAAACTGCAGCGCTGCCCATAACCTGCTGTTCTGAAGAACCTGGAAGCGGTTGCCTGCTTAGTAACGTCACAGTAATTTAATCAAATAATCGTCATTAATAATCGTGATTACAATATCAAGGGCAATAATCGACAATTATGAGTTTTGTCATAATCGCGCATCCCAATCTTGAGTCATAATTACAACTTGTAGGCTCATGCAGAAATTCTCAACTCTGATTTCGCCGAGATGCAGGGGCATGATGTCACACAAACTCAGGGAGATGTACAAAGTAAGTGATAAACATTCACTTTATTAAGTAATATCGATAAATGAGTTAGTTTCCACATTACATGATATTAAAGCTTGTTTAACAAACGCCTGCAGAAACAGATGTATAAAACATTATAATCTCTTTGATAATCGTACACCTGAAGCACAAATGCAAGCGCTGCAGCATTGTTTATCAGTTGGGTTGCTAGGAGACATCTCTAATTAGAGTCAAACCCCTGCTAAGCTAACAGGAGCGTTGCAGTTCCGAATATCGGGGAATGGGATGCATTTATGGTCGGAGATATCATGTAAGAATATCCCACATCCAACTTGAATGGAACGCAGCATAACCGTGTACCCTGATGAAACAAAATTTATTGCAAGCAACATTTAAATCGCAAATATTATTAGATAGATTTTTCCAGGTATTATAGACCTCCTTGGTAGACTCATATGAAAAATTATTATTTTTCGATGATGAGTTCACAAAATTGTCGTGCTGCAGTTAAAATTAGGCTTGCTTGAGCATTGTGTCATTTCAAGTTCTCGCTTTCGTGCGTGGACGTGTTTTTAAAATGTCAGTTGTTATTATTAGTTGACTGCCATGTAATGTATGATTACATATTCATTGTGAAACTGTTTTCTTAATGGCATGAATCGCACTGAAGGCCTAGACTTAAAATGCACGGCCCATGGCTGATATATATAGTACTGTGCAAAAGTTTTAGAAGTTGTCCTATTAACTGTTAGTATGACAAATCAGTTGATGACATCAAAGTTCTGCATGCATTAGTTGGCAAAATGGCAAGCGGAGAAAACAAGCTGCAAGAGAAAAGCCCCTTCGTCATTTAAGTCTCCTGTCTGGGAACTTTTTCTTTATGCAGTCAATTACAACAGCGATGGTCAAAAAACGTTTATAAAACAGGCACTATTTGCAGACATTACTCGACGCGAGTGCCGTATACTGGTAATACATTGATGTTTGATTAGCTATTTACGCTGACATCACCTGAGGATATATAGCGCGTGGTGCGCACAGAGCCGCAGGTAAGCCCGAAACTGCACACAGACACACTCCCTTCCGTCTTTAAACAGGCACTCGATGATAGTTCAGACAGACATGAAACAAGAACTAAAGCGCTTGAGGTGTTCATAGCCAAAGTTATGTTGCCCTCCATCAATGAAGATGTGGGATTTCCACGCATGAAAATACTTGAGTTGCATTACGACATCCATTCTCATATTCATTTAAATAGCAAGTTTATTTCTTCAAACCGAACCGTGGGAGAAATTCAGCGGCAACTGTCGAGCATGTGTAATGCTGGTGAAAGTCGTAGCGGACCTGGAGGATCTTGCTGTAATACGTCGATCGATTACGGTGATGGAGGCAAAATTCTCTGAGTTGGTTACAAGAATCGGGGGACGTCGAGAGATGGATCAATTATCTGGAGTCATTGGAGAGGGAATTAGCTGCTAATCTGCTAGCGACCGAGATAGACTTGGAACGCATTTGGGAAAAACTGGAGGATTTGGAGAATCGTAATCGACAAAACAACGTCCGAATTGTTGGAATTCCTGAGCATGAGGAAGGCCAAGATATGGTGAAATTCCTAGATGAGCCCTTCCCAAGTCTGCTTGACATAACAGGCCATAAGCTGGAAATCGAGCGAGCTCACAGAGTCCCGGTTCAAAGATCCGCTGAGGGAGACAGGCCCCGATCAATTCTGGCCAAATTTCTGAGATCATCCGATAAAGATCTTGTGTTACACGAGGCGAGGAGTAAAGGAAGTCTTTCTTTGAAAAACCACAACATTTTCTTTTCCCAGACTTTACGAATTTCAAGGAATGCAAGAAACTCTTACATCAACGGAAGATTGCTTTTGCACTGATGTTCCTGGCCAAATTGGGAATAGATACTAAGGATGGCCGCAAAATATTTACATGCCCACAGCAAGCATTATCTTACATAGAGTCAGTGGACTGAGGAAGTCATGGTGTGTTTCTCACGTTGCCTCCAAGTGAGCTGTCTCGCTGATACACTTGACCATTCGAGGAAGCTGGGTGCCTTTCTTGTTTCTTTTTGTGCTGGTTCCAACTAGCAGCTGAAGTTTGTTTTGTGGAATAACACTCCTTCGGGACAGTTGTGGATGAATCTGCTCGTTCTTTGTGCCTCCTATTGGCTGGAGTTTGATTTGTGGAGTATTTTTTGCAGGACATTGGAAGGATTAGGTCATCTGCTGCACTTATGAACAGCCAGCTCACTGAACATTTGTTTGACTGCCCGAGGAAACTGAACGGGTTTCTTTGTGTGTTTTTTTTTTTTTTTTTTTTTTTTTTTTGTGTGTGTGTGTGTGTGCTGGTTCTGCTGACAGCTGGAGTTTGTTTTGTGGAGGAACACACCTTCGATGCAGTTTTGTGAATGAATCTACATGTTCTTTGTGTTTATTCTGCCTATTGGCTGGAGTTTGTTTTATAGATTATTTTCTGTTATGTAATTTTGTCTCACAAAATGTGTATAGAAACACCGAACTTGAGCAGTCTGACGGCAAAGTTGTCGCGGGGGCTGTCGTAGGTGTTCATGGACTGTTTGAGTTTAGAGGGTTGGACGCCATTTGGCACTGTCGTGCACGGGGTTAATGTGCACATTTTTCTTTTTTTTTTTTGGTTCGGGGTTTGATTGTTGCTAATGGGGAATGTTGTCTTTATAATTTTATTTTTGACACACAATCTAATTTTTCTAACATGTCAAAATGGCAAATGTTAATATGAGTGTACTATCTCTCACCGCGTGGAATGTGAATGGGTTGGGGGCACCCCATAAAAAGGAAGGTTATTTCTTTTCTTAAACGTAAGAAATATGATATAGTGTTTCTTCAAGAAACGCATCTTTCCCCACAGGAAGCTGAAAGATTTGGGGTGGATAAATTAGGAAGTGTAATTATTGTTTTAGCAGAAATTCAGGGGCAAAGTTTGATTTTGGCTAATATTTACGCACCTAATGCTGATGATCAGGGCTTTTTTATAGATCTTGAAGGGATGCTGCAAACCGCTGGCACCCCTCATGATATAGTATTGGGAGGAGACTTTAATCTATTGATGGACTCAGTCCTTGATCATAGTGAATCAAATGTGTGTAAGCCCCCTAGAGCAAGATTGATGCTTTGCAGGATGTGTAAAATTCTTGGTTTTACAGATATTTGTAGACTTTTAAACCCATCTGGGAGGGACTATACATTTTTTTCACCAGTCCATAAGATTTATTCTAGAATAGATTTTTTTTTATATCTAAGTCCCTCATTTCAACTGTCATTGATTGCTCCATTGGAAACATTTTAGTCTCAGATCATGCCCTGATGAGTTTAGAGGTGTTACCACATACGGAGAAAAAGAAATCATATAGTTGGCACTTTAATGTATCCCTTTTGCAAAATCCTGATTTCCAACAAATGTTAAAGTCTGAAATCAGTGTTTATATGGAGACCGAATGGTCCTCAGTATCCTCTGTGGGCGTGGCTTGGGAGGCACTTAAGGCGGTTCTTAGGGGCTGGATCATACAGTATGCCTCATTTATCAAAAAATCCAAAGCACAAGAACTCGTGGAGTTTGAAGGGAATATTAAAAGTGCCGAGGTAGAGCTGAAGCGCCGAATGTCCGCTCCGGTCGCGGCCATCTCACTTGATGCCGAAAAGACATTTTATATGGTAGAATGGGATTATCTTTTTAAGATTTTGGAAATTTACGGGTTTGGGAGTACATTTATTGGATGGATTAAGTTTATAGACACCCAGTAGCGGTGGTACAAACAAATGGATTAATTTCAGATTATTTTACTCTGGATAGGGGCACCCGGAAGGGTTGCCCTCTTTCCCCTTTATTGTTCTGTCTTGCCCTGGAACCATTAGCAGCAACGATAAGAAAGGAACATGATTTTCCAGGGGTGGTGGCGGGAGGAATGGCGCATAAACTTCTGCTTTACGCAGATTATATTTTATTATTAGTCTCCGATATTACTAGATCTATACCTTGCCTCCACTGAATTATTAATTCCTTTTCTACATTCTCGGGATACAGAGTTAATTGGTCGAATTAACAGGGAGTAGTACACTGATGCCTCATGACCTTTTCCAAAAGCCGCAGTCACCTCTCCCAAAGCATCTGCCTCCTCAGGGGGGTGTGTGCTACACCCAAAAATAGTACAAAGCAGGTGGCGCAATTGTAAATACCTATAAAACTGAGGTCTGGGGATCCCAAAATGTTGGACCAAATTTTCAAACGATCTCAACACACCACTTTCATTTAGGTCACCAAGTGTAGCAACCCCCCTCACAATCCACTCTGACCAGCAGAAAGGGGATTTATTAATACAGAATCTTGGGTTCTGCCATATGCTCGAGGCAACATATAAATAAGTGTCCAATTTAAACAATCTGGACACTTTAGTCCATACCGAGTGTAAATGCGAAATAACGGGGGGTGTAACTTAACTTTTCCAATTAGTTTGATAGGCTTTGTAACGGCGAAATAGGGGCAAGAACTGCCTGTTCAATAACAAACCAGGGAGGGGCTATCTCAGGTGGAAGCGACCAATGAGCCAGATGTCTGAGACTGAACGCATAGTAATAAAACAAAATCTTGGGTAGGCCTTGCCCACCTTTGTCAGTTGGCCTGTGCAGCGTACTGAAATGTGATCTGGGACATTTACCATTCCAAATGAAGGACTTCGCTATGCTATCGAATTGCTTGAAATAAGAGAGGGGGACAGCTACAGGTAGGGATTGTAGCAGGTAGTTAAATTTTGGAATACAATTCATTTTAATAACATTAACCTTCCCAATCATAGATAAATGTAATGAATCCCACCTGCCCACATCGCTCAAAAATCTTTTTATTAAAGGGTCAAAATTGACACTAACAAAATCAGACAAATTTGCTGGGAATAAAATCCCCAAATACTTAATGCCCTGTTTGGACCACTGAAAGGCGCCCGGCTGGAAAGCCGTTACTGGACAGTACGCTGTCAGAGCCAAACCTTCGGATTTAGACCAATTAACTTTGTATACTGAGAACTTGGAAAAGAAATTAATAATTCTGTGGAGGCAAGGCATAGATCTAGTAGGTTCAGAGACAAATAATAAAATATCATCTGCGAAAAGCAGAAGTTTATGCGCCACACCTCCCGCCACCACCCCTGGAAAATCATCCTCCTTTCTTATCGCGGCTGCTAATGGTTCCAGGGCAAGACAGAACAATAAAGGGGAAAGAGGGCAACCCTGCCGAGTTCCCCTATCCAAAGTAAAATAATCTGAAATTAATCCATTTGTTTGTACCGCTGCTACAGGGTGTCTATAAAGTAACTTAATCCATCCAATAAAAGTATTTCCGAACCCATACATTTCCCAAATCTTAAAAAGATAATCCCATTCTACCATATCAAACGCCTTTTCGGCGTCAAGTGAGATGGCAGCGAACGGAGTCTGATCAATCGCCACTGACCACATGATATTGATGAAACACCTAATGTTATCAGAAGAGCTATGGCACCGAATAAACCCCACCTGATCTATATGTATAAGTGATGTCATAACTTTACTTAATCGATTAGCCAGAATTTTTGACAATATTTTTACATCTAGTTGGATCAGGGAGATTGGACGGTAACTTTTACACTCACTTGGATCTTTCTCTTTTTTAAGAATCGGACTGATCCGGGCTTGTGTCATGGTTGGTGGAAGCTTTCCATTCTTTAATGATTCAGTATAAACTTTTAACAAAATTGGAGCCAGTTCTGTAGCATAAGATCTAAAAAATTCAGTGGCAAAACCATCTGGCCCCGGAGCCTTACCAGTAGGTAGGGACTTGATTACCTCGTCAAGTTCCTCCAAGTTTATCTCAGAATCAAGAGAGTTTTTTTGCTCAATCGTCGGTTTAGGAAGATCTAATGGTTCCACAAAGTTTCTAATATCTTCATCAGTAGACAAAGACGTGGAACTATAGAGATCAAGATAGAATTCTTTAAAAGCATTATTAATATCAATGGCTGAAGTAAAAATTTCACCACCAGCAGATTTTACTGAGGGAATAGTAGAAAAAGACTCTCTCTGCTTTATATATCTAGCCAAAAGCTTCCCTGCTTTGTCCCCCGACTCAAAGTATGACTGTCTTGCCCTGAACAACCAAAACTCCACTTTCTGCGACAGAATAGTATTATATCTATATTTCAATCGGGTCAATTCTCTGAGGTCATCAGATGACATGCGGCGCTTCAGCTCTGCCTCGGCACTTTTAATATTTCCTTCCAACTCCACAAGTTCTCGTGCTTTGGATTTTTTGATGAATGAGGCATACTGTATGATTCGACCCCCTAAGAACCGCCTTAAGTGCCTCCCAAGCCACGCCCACAGAGGATACTGAGGACCAGTTGGTCTCCATATAAACACTGATTTCAGTCTTTAACATTTGTTGGAAATCAGGATTTTGCAAAAGGGGTACATTAAGGCGGCAACTATATGATTTCTTTTTCTCTATATGTGGCAACACCTCTAAACTCACCAGGGCGTGATCTGAGACTAAAATGTTTCCAATGGAGCAATCAACAACAGATGAAATGAGGGACTTAGATATAAAAAGAAAAAATCTATTCTAGAGTAAATCTTATGAACTGATGAAAAAAATGCATAATCCCTACCAGATGGGTTCAAAAGTTGCCAGATATCTACAAGACCAAGATTTTTACAGATCTTGTGAAGTGTCAGTGTTGCTCTAGGGGGTTTACACACTTTTGCTTCACTATGATCAAGGACTGAGTCCATCAAAAGATTAAAGTCTCCTCCCAATATTATATCATGAGGGGTGCCAGCGGCTTGCAACATCCCTTCAAGATCAATAAAAAAGCCCTGATCATCAGCGTTAGGTGTGTAAATATTAGCCAAAGTCAACCTTTGCCCCTGAATTTTAGCTAAAACAATAATGACTCTTCCTAATTTATCATTAATCTGTTTGAGACATTTGAATTGTAGATGTTTATTTAACAGTATAATGACTCTCCTGCTCTTACTTGAGCCAACACTAAAGAAAACATGCCTACCCCATATCTGCCCCAATTTTTCAGCTTCTTGCGGGGAAAAATGTGTTTCTTGAAGAAACACTATATCATATTTCTTGCGCTTAAGAACAGGAATAACCTTCCTTCTTTTTATGGGGTGCCCCAACCCATTTACATTCCATGTGGAGAGAGATAACCCATTCACATTAACATTTGACATATTGATATAATAAAATTTTTTTTAAAAATTAGTGTGTCAAAAACAAAATTATACAGACCACATTCCCCAATAATGCAACAATCAAACCCCGAACTTCCCCGTAACAAAACAAACAGAAAAAAAAAACGTGCGCATTAACCCCACGCACGACAGTGCCAACCGGCGACAATCCCTCTAAATTCAAAGAGTCCATGTACGCCTACGAGAGCCCCCGCGACAACTTTGCCATTGGATTGCTCGAGTCCGGTGCTTCTGCACAAATTTTGTGAGGCACAATTACAATAACAGGAAATACTTTGTAAAACATACCCCAGCCAACAGGCAGAATAACAGAAAAAACACGTAGATTCTTTCACAGAACTGTGTCGAAGGTGTGTTCCTCCACAAAACAAGCTCCAGCCGTTAGGCAGAGCCAGCGCGAAAAACAAAACCGGCATCCCGGTTCCTCGGATGATCAAGAGCCAAACTAACCTGGAGGCCGTGCGCAAAAAAAAAAAAAAATAAATAAAAATAAAAAAACACCATAACTTACTCAGCCTGTCAGCTTTATAAAAGATGTCCTTTATGTGAGCATATAGATATTTTGTGGTCATCCAAAGTGTCCATTCTCGATCTGGCCAGAAACTTCAGTATAACAAAAAATCTTCCGTCAATGCAAACGTTTCTTGGAGTCATGCCATAAAACAAACTCCAGCCGCTAGGCGGAGTCAACACAAAAAGAAACAAAAATGGCACCCAGCTTCCTCAGATAATAGAGTTCCTGAACCGTGAGTCAGTCCAATAATATAAGAAACATCAAATGGCTTACTCCAATGTATTTATAAAGGAGAGTGCCTGTTTTGGACAAGTAAATACTTTGCGACCATTCTTCGTTTCTATTCTCAGTTTGGCCGGGAACATCAGAGCAAACGAGATCTTTTTCTGATGTAAGAGTTTCTTGCATTCTTTGAACCGATCGCGTTTCTCTCTTGTGGAATTCGCAAAGTCTGGGAACAAGAAAATATTATGGTTCTTCCAAGAAAGCTTCCCTTTGCTCCTCGCCTGGCGCAACACGAGATTTTTATCGGATGATTTCAGAAATTTGGCCAGAATGCATCGAGGTCTATCTCCCTCAGCAGTTCTGTGAGCCGGGACTCTGTTATGTCGAGCAGATTCGGGAAAAGCTTGTCTAGGAATTTCACCATATCTCTGCCCTCTTCATGCTCAGGAATTCCAACAATTCGTATGTTATTCCTTCGGCTCATATTTTCGGAATATTCCAGTTTTTCCGAAATTAATTCCAAATCTGTTTTGGACACGGGCGGATTAGCGGTTAATTCCCTTTCCGATGACTCAAGATAATCGATTCGTTTTTCAACTTCTGTCACTCTTGTAAACAACTCGGAGATTTTTGTTTCCATCGCCGTAATCGATCGACATATTACAGCGAGATCCTCCAAGTCAGCAAGACCCTTCGTCAGCATCACCGACATGTTGGACAACAGACGCTGAATATCTTCTCCCGACGTACAGCCCAAATCGTGTCTCCGGTCCGCAGTCCCGTCAGAGGCCTCAGCTTGAACACGTAAGTGTCTTTTAATATCTCCAGAGTCTGAGAATTTTGACTTCTTTGCCATATTTACCTCAAAGAGCAAGTATGTAATTGGGTGTATCGAATCTCACCGGATCACAACATGAAAATAATTAAAAAACTAGCAAAGTTCGCAGAGCTCGTGTCTCACACGTCTGTCTCTTGCATGGCGTCACGTGAACCCTCTCCCAGCCCCAGTTTTAATATTGCAGCATCTATCACTATCTTCAGGTGAAATGTGCAAAATAATCCTGCAGTGTGACTGTGATGTTGCACGTGTGTATTTAACTCTCTCTTTCATGTTAAAGCAGTCTCTCTTGCCCACCGTCACAGGCTCGCATGGAGCGCATGGAGGCCTTTCTGAAGAAGGGCGAGGAGATCGAGAAGAGCCTGACAGAGAGCAAGAAGAAGCTGGCAGAAGTGCAGCGACGAGTGCAGGAGTTGAGCGTGGCATCCACAGACGAGAGTAAAGCAGAGCTGAGTAAAGCTCAAGCAGAAGAGAAACGGCTGAAGAAAGAGGAGAGATCCTGGGAGAAGAAGATGGAGGAGCACCGCACGGAGGAGAAGAAGATGCCCTGGAACGTGGACACACTCAGTAAAGAGGGCTTCAGTAAGGTGCGTCATGCTCACGACAGCAGGTGAACACACACTTGTGTTTTTCTCACACTGACACACTTCTGTTGTGTCTTTAGAGTGTCGTCAATGTAAAGCCGGAGAAAAAGGAGGAGACGGAGGAAGAGAAAGAAGAGAAACACAAGACCTACGTGGAGAAATACGAGAAACAGATCAAACACTTTGGTGAGCGTCTGGATTGTGCGTATATTTATCAGAATATATGCACGGAATTGGTACGGTATTCGTTATAAACACAGCTTATACAATGTGCACGGTTAGGATTAGGCTTTTTACACTGTTCATATGGTTGTGTATGTGCAGGGATGTTGCGGCGCTGGGATGACTCTCAGAAATATCTGTCTGATAATCCTCACCTGGTGTGTGAGGAAACTGCTAATTACCTGGTTATCATGTGCATCGACCTGGAGGTGGAGGAGGTACGTGTGTGTGTGTGTGTGTGTGTGAGGTTTCATGTGTTTATGTGAGGATGCTAGGTGTAAAATCTGAAAATATCAGCAGATTGTAAAATTGGGTTTCCCAGGCCTAGAATAGTCATGGAAAATTCTATATTTTTCAAGTTATGCTCTGCTGTAAAATATCCTGTCAGCTAGGCATTGCTCTGGTGTAGTGTTATATTCTCTCACAAGTCATAGTGAAGTTTGATTTGTGATTTAATCATTTCTACTCAATGAATCAGCCAAACTGGTTCTCAGTCAAATGGTTCAGTAGTGAATCAGTCTGAATACA
Source organism: Myxocyprinus asiaticus (assembly GCF_019703515.2). Lineage (NCBI taxonomy): Eukaryota > Metazoa > Chordata > Actinopteri > Cypriniformes > Catostomidae > Myxocyprinus > Myxocyprinus asiaticus. The sequence continues at coordinate 55,362,530 of NC_059351.1, forward strand.
AATGATTTTTAAAAATCCTTAATCACAAATGAAAAGAGATTGATTGGTGATATGGTGTGTGAACTCCGTTTGTGTTGCAGAAACACGCTCTGATGGAGCAGGTGGCGCATCAAACCATCGTCATGCAGTTCATTCTTGAACTGGCTAAGAGTCTGCAGGTGGATCCACGCGGCTGCTTCCGGCAGTTCTTCACAAAGATCAAGGTGTGTGTGTATGTGTGTGTCGGCAACTACGTCCCTGGACTGTGTGTGTGTTTTTCACTGTTTGTGTGTGTGTCTATTCAGACTGCAGATCAGCAGTATCAGGACGCATTTAATGATGAATTGGAGTCATTTAAGGAGCGTGTTCGCGGCCGAGCGAAGATTCGGATTGAGAAAGCAATGAAAGAATATGAGGAAGAGGAGCGGCAGAAGCGTTTGGGTCCCGGCGGTCTTGATCCGGTGGAGGTGTACGAAACCCTGCCTGAGGTAACAGTACTAAACTTTACTTGCACCAGCATTTGCTCATTAAATTTTGTCATGTAATATAAATAGCTCATGAAAAAAATTTCTGAGCAGCCACAGTACCACAACAGATGCCCCACTGCCTTCACTTCATTGCAGAGACCAAAGATATCTAACATCACTGATATCTGTGTCTAATATCTGTGTCTGATATCACTGATATCTGTGTCTGATATCACTGATAACTGTGTCTGATATCACTGATATCTGTGTCTGATATCACTGATATCTGTGTCTGATATCACTGATATCTGTGTCTGATATCGCTGATATCTGTGTCTGATCACTGATATCTGTGTCTGATATCACTTATATCTGTGTCTGATATCACTTATATCTGTGTCTGATATCACTAATAACTGTGTCTGATATCACTGATATCTGTGTCTGATATCACTTATATCTGTGTCTGATATCACTAATAACTGTGTCTGATATCACTGATATCTGTGTCTGATCACTGATAACCGTGTCTGATATCACTTATATCCATGTCTGATATCACTGATATCTGTATCTGATATCACTGATAACTGTGTCTGATATCACTGATATCTGTGTCTGATATCACTGATAACTGTGTCTGATATCATTTATATCTGTGTCTGATATCACTTATATCTGTGTCTGATATCACTAATAACTGTGTCTGATATCACTGATATCTGTGTCTGATATCACTTATATCTGTGTCTGATATCACTAAAAACTGTGTCTGATATCACTGATATCTGTGTCTGATATCACTGATATCTGTGTCTGATATCACTGATATCTATGTCTGATATCACTTATATCTGTGTCTGATATCACTGATATCTGTGTCTGATATCACTGATAACTGTGTCTGATATCACTGATATCTGTGTCTGATATCACTAATAACTGTGTCTGATATCTGTGTCTGATCACTGATAACCGTGTCTGATATCACTTATATCCATGTCTGATATCACTGATATCTGTGTCTGATATCACTGATAACTGTCTGATATCACTTATATCTGTGTCTGATATCACTGATAACTGTGTCTGATATCACTGATAACTGTGTCTGATATCACTGATATCTGTGTCTGATATCACTGATATCTGTGTCTGATATCACTGATATCTGTGTCTGATATCACTTATATCTGTGTCTGATATCACTGATATCTGTATCTGATATCACTGATAACTGTGTCTGATATCACTGATAACTGTGTCTGATATCACTGATAACTGTGTCTGATATCACTGATATCTGATATCACTGATATCTGTGTCTGATATCATTGATATCTGTGTCTGATATCACTTATATCTGTGTCTGATATCACTGATAACTGTGTCTGATATCATTTATATCTGTGTCTGATATCACTGATAACTGTGTCTGATATCACTGATAACTGTGTCTGATATCACCGATGTCTTTGTCTAATATTGGTGATATTTGTGTTTGATATGTCAAAGACATCGGTGATATCAGATACCAGACACTGATTTAAGTGGTAGCAGACAGATATGCCAGTGATATTGGACACAATATCAAAGATATCAGAAACAGATCAGTGATTGACATATCAAACACACATATCACCAATATTAGACAATCACTGATCTGTTTCTAATATCTTTGATATTGTGTCCAATATCACTGGCATATCTGTCTGGTATCTGATGTTACTGACATCTGTGTCTGATATCTCTGGGAGGTTTGTAATACACTGTTTCTGTTTTTATATTTTCTGTACCACTTTAGAACAACAAGCATTTGAATTTAATATAGCTGATATTCAGGTTTGATATCATTTGATCTGTCTGTTGTTCTGATCGCAGGAGATGCAAAAATGCTTCGATGAGAAACACATTCAGATGCTGCAGGACACTATCAGCAAAATGGATCCCACGGTCAGTGTGAATGATTGAAAACCAAACAGAAATATTGACAGAATTCAATCAGGATTGGAAACAACAATAATGTAGTAGATGAAATAGACTTGGTAAGATCTGTTCCTAAAACCTAAATTAACTGTTGAATGTGATTATTTTTGAGCATTTCATGGTGTATACACTGGCGGCCAAAGGTTTGGAATAATGTACAGATTTTGCTCTTTTGGAAAACAATTGGTACTTTTATTCACCAAAGTGGCATTCAACTGATCACAATGTATAGTCAGGACATTAATAATGTGAAAAATTACTATTACAATTTGAAAAAAAAATGTTCAGAACTTCTTAAACTACTTCAAAGAGTTCTCATCAAAAAATCCTCCACATGCAGCAATGACAGCTTTGCATTCTTGTTATTCTAGCTGTCAGTTTGTCCAGATACTCAGGTGACATTTCACCCCACCCCACACTTCCTGTAGCACTTGCCATAGATGTGACTGTCTTGTCGGGCACTTCTCACGCACCTTACAGTCTAGCTGATCCCACAAAAGCTCAATGGGGTTAAGATCCATAACACTCTTTTCCAATTATCTGTTGTCCAATGTCTGTGTTTCTTTGCCCACTCGAACCTTTTCTTTTTGTTTTTCTGTTTCAAAAGTGGCTTTTTCTTTGCAATTGTTCCCATAAGGCCTGCACCCCTGAGTCTTCTCTTTACTGTTGTACATGAAACTGGTGTTGAGCGGGTAGAATTCAATGAAGCTGTCAGCTGAGGACATGTGAGGCGTCTATTTCTCAAACTAGAGACTCTGATGTACTTATCCTCTTGTTTAGTTGTACATCTGGTCTTTCACATCTCTTTCTGTCCTTGTTAGAGTCAGTTGTCCTTTGTCTTTGAAGACTGTAGTGTACACCTTTGTATGAAATCTGCAGTTTTTGGGCAATTTCAAGCATTGTATAGCCTTCATTCCTCAAAACAATGATTGACTGATGAGTTTCTAGAGAAATCTGTTTCTTTTTGGCCATTTTTGACCTAATATTGACCGTAAGACATGCCAGTCTATTGCATACTGTGGCAACTCAAAAACAAACACAAAGACAATGTTAATCTTCATTTAATGAACCAAATATCTTTCAGCTGTGTTTGATATAATGGCAAGTGATTTTCTAGTACCAAATGATCAATTTAGCATGATTCCTCAAGGATAAGGTGTTGGAGTGATTGCTGCTGTCTAGATTTGATCAAAAATGACTTTTTTCAAACAGTGATGGTGCTGTTTTTTACATCAGTAATGTCCTGACTATACTTTGTGATCAGTTGAATGCCACTTTGATGAAAGTACCAATTTCCTTCCGAAACAGCAAAATCTTACATTATTCCAAACTTTTGGCTGCCAGTGTAATATCACATCTGTCAGTCATATTTCTTGCCCATTGCTCCTAGAGAAACTGCTAGATTTAACATGCATACTAAACATGAATAATAAACCCTTTGACTACTTCTGTGACAAATACTAATCTCCATGAGGGTCAGAAACAGCACACGTCATCTCTCTCCCTGAATACTACACTAGTGCAGGATGTATCATCAGCTTTCTTGAGAGGTCTTATTTTAGTTTGTGGAGAAAGCTCTGACTGGATGATACAACCGTCACTCATCACACACCAAGGCATTTTCTTAAAGGAGCAGACACATTTACCAATTCACAGATTTACCATGTGCTGGGCAACCATTACATAACATCCATCCCAAAATTACACAATGTGATTAGCAACAGATCTTTTATGCATGCAAAATCAGGTGTTTTTTTCCAGAGGTTAAGTTTGTGTTCAAAGTGAGGAGAAAAAGATCTTGTGCTGTGGTGACTGTAGTGTGATGGTGTTATTTGACTGTTGCAGGAGGCCAAATACCACATGAAGCGCTGCATTGACTCAGGCTTGTGGGTGCCAAATTCTCAAGGAGCAAACGAAGAGGCAGAAAAAGACGCAGACGAGCTGCAGTATGAAGAGGTGCGGAAACAAGATCAGTGACTGTCACTGGAACATCATCAAAGCAGACTTAACAAGACAACAGAGCTTGACCGCTGACCCCAGCGCTCTGTCAGTCACACTATTATACATAAAGTCCATGTGATTCATGGCAGACCCACTGTGCTGATAGGTCACCCTGAGTGATGCCCATCTCTCCTTGATACTTTTATGATTTTATTTATCAGTGTTTGTTCTGCTCTCATTAGCAGTCATCTTGAACTGCAGCTGTCACTCCATTAATCAGAATCTTAAATTAATTAACAGGATTATCATCATGGAATGAGCTGATAGATTGTATTATGTGGTTTGATTGGATGTTTCTTACAGATTTTTTTTTTTTTGCATCAGTGTAAGCTCTGTAGTATTACACGTTAAGAAATTAATCATCAAAATGAATATTAAGTAGTTAACTGCTCTTGATAAAATAAAAACTTGCAGAACTTTCAAGGACTGTTTTCGAGGGAACACTTTAGCATATAAACTGACAATACATTTCTCATTTAATGCATCTGATTTTAGGCATTTTAAACATGTTAAATGTAATTAAGTCATCATGCCGGCAACTGCTGCTGTAGAGAACGGGCCACTTCCGCAGCCTAATGAAGAGTTTCAATTCAGAATTTCAGAATATTTACAAAAAATGAAGCTCTTACCACAAAAACTTACAGTAATGACTGTGACTAGAGTATAAAATCAGGCTTGAGCCATTGGACAAATACGATTTTAAAAAAAAAATCTTTTTTTTTGTGAAAGATAATTTAGATAACAGATGACACTAAATCATAATGAATGTGATGAGGGGAATCTAAAAGTCATTTAATACACAACTCAGTCACTGCTGAAAGATTAGCTTGTTTTTCATGGGTGAAATATGAAGCATTTCAGGAACTAATTTGATGTGTTAATCTCTTTTCACTGTGACATACTAATTTAACATGTAAATTAAAAGTGAGCGTATCAAAACATTAACGGCATTCAAAATTGTTACAGGACACCAGCTTTTGCAGTTCCGAGCACATATTTTATGTAGAAAGAAAAAAGCATATACAGCCTCATCATCGTACAGGAGGAAATGTAACAGATCCAGTAGAAATATTGAAGCTATATTTAACGTTTGATTGGGTTAAATACTGTTGAACTGTTTATTAAACCAGTATTATTACTATTGATCAGTGGGAGAAACTACGACACTTTAAACACTGATAATCACTCTCACAGTCTCTATTACACATTTATAACAGCACACCAGATCAATATTAACATCAGTTTTATTCAATACACAAGTGTTTGTTTGAGTCAGTGTTCCAGAGCCGCCTGCAGACGAACACACACTTCCTGTTCACCCAAACACACAACCATCTCTGCGACACTCGGACCCTTCTGAAGAGAGAGAGAGAGACACACACACAGAGTGAGAGCGAGCAAGAGACACAAAGAGAGAGCGAGAGACACACAGAGAGTGCAAGAGAAACACACACATACAAAGAGAGAGAGCACACACACACAGTTATAAGTGCTCTGACTAGTATCAGTTCTTTCCACCTGTGTGTGTGTGTGTTACCTGTAGTCCACTCAGTGTGAGTCTCAACACTCTCATCATGTTGTTGTATTTTGTGTTCTTCAGTTTGTTGGCAATCAGTTTCAGTTCAGAGTTCAAGTGCTCAGTGCACACACGTGACCCATGACCCCGAACCAACCTGAACACATACACAAACACACACTTAAGTATACACTCATGAAACACACTGATAAACACTCTCAGTGGGTGTGTGTCTTACTGTATGACTGCTGCGATGATGTTTGCTGCTTCCGATGTCACTTCCTGTAGCTGTTTCCGGGTAACGTGTGGGCGGAGCCACAGGTAAGAATACATGGGATCCAGTAGCTCCTGAACTGAAGTGATGTGACCCTGAATCAATCAATGTGCATACAGCAAAATACATGATGTAATGGCTTTGTATTTTCACAAAATTGTGTCCTGAATTTAATTTTTTTTTAAACGTACTAATTTTTCTGTAATAAAAAAATGTTAGAACTGATTTCTATCTTTCTCCAAGTCAGTTTTACAGTTAACACGTTGCACTGCAATTTAATCACACTACACAAACACAACCAGCTCTTTATGTCTGTTCTTCCATCTGAAACAACTATAAGATTAATAAATTAACTACAACCCCAGTTCTGAAAATGTTGGGACAGAATGAAAAATGGTAATAAAAACAAAAAGGAGTGATTTGTAAATTATATTCACCCTTTGCTATATTGATGCACTACAACTAAACATTATATGATGTTTTACCTTGTAAAGTCCAAATTCATCAGTCTTCTAAATGACCCTTCTTCAGAAGCCACCACCTCCCCCATCTCCAAGAACCACTCCTGAAATGAAGGTGCTCCAGCCGACCTCCATCCTTTTAAAACTATCTGTCTGCCGATCATGATGCTGGTTAGGACCCAATTTTTTATGTGCTTATTCTCTATATTGATGACCACCCCATCGCCTAAAATACAGAGTCTGGGGCAAAATGAAATTTGAGTGCCTAATACGTCACACAAAACTCTGAACCTTCAACCAAAATTCTTGGATCTTAACACCAAAAAACATGGGTTGTGTCTCCATCTTCTGATTGGCATCGCCAGAAGGTGGGTGTGTCTTTAAGACCAAGCCTATACAAATTAGAGGGGGTCCAATAGAACCGATGTAAAATCTTGAATTGTATAAGACGCACCCTTGCGTCTCTAGATACAGACTTGACGTTTTTTAGAATCCTAGTCCACACTCTCTCCTCCAATACAAGTTTAAATCTTTCTCCCATAATCTCTTGAGAAGTTAAAGCTCCGTCCCCCAGACTCTGAATTATAACACTGATGCCTCATGACCTTTTCCAAAAGCAGTAATCACCTCTCCCAGAGTATCTGCTGCTTTAGGGGGGTGTATGCTACTCCCAAAAATAGTACAGAGCAGGTGGCGCAGCTGTAAATGCCTAAAGAACTGAGATCTGAGAATCCCAAAATGTTGAACCTTTGAACACTTTTGTCCATACCGAGTGCAAATGTGAGATAACGGGGTATAACTTCTCCGATAAGTTTTACTTGGCTTTGCAATGGTGAAATAGGGGTAAGAACTTCCTGTTCAATACAGAACCAGGGAGGGGCTCTCTCAGGTGGAAGTGACCAATGAGCCAGATGTCTGAGACCGAATGCATAATAATAAAACAAAATCTTGGGTAGGCCTAGCCCACCTTTGCCTATGTAACTTACTGAAATGTAATCTGGGATGTTTACCATTCCAAATGAAGGACTTCGCTATGCTATCAAATTGCTTGAAATAAGAGAGGGGGACATCTACATGTAGGGATTGTAGCAGGTAGTTGAATTTTGGAATACAATTCATTTTAATAACATTAATCTTCCCAATCATAGATAAACTGAATGAAGTCCACCTGTCCACATCATTTGAAAACCTTTTTATTAAAGGGTCAAAATTAACTCTAACTAAATCACACAAATTTGCTGGGAATAAAATGCCCAAATACTTAATGCCCTGTTTGAGCCACTGAAAGGCGCCCGGCTGGAAGTCCATTACTGGACAGTACGCTGTCAGCGCCAAAGCTTCAGATTTAGACAAACTGACTTTGTATCCTGAGAATTTAGAAAAGAAATGAATAATTCTGTGGAGGCAAGGTATAGATCTAGTGGGATCAGAGACGAATAATCAAATATCATCTGCGTAAAGCAGAATCTTATGCGCCATACCTCCGCCACTATCCCTGGAAAATCATCCTCCTTTCTTATCGTGGCTGCTAATGGTTCCAGGGCAAGTCAGAACTATAATGGGGAAAGAGGGCAACCCTGCCGAGTGCCCCTATGCAGAGTAAAATAATCTGAAATTAATCCATTTGTTTGTACCACCGCTACCAGGTGTCTATAAACTTAATCCATCCAATAAATGTACTCCCAAACCCGTAAATTTCCAAAATCTTAAAAAGATAATCCCATTCTACCATATCAAACGCCTTTTCGGCATCAAGTGAGATGGCAGCGAACGGAGTCTGATCAATCGCCACTGACCACATGATATTGATGAAACGCCTAATGTTATCAGAAGAACTGCGGCCCCTAATAAACCCCACCTGATCTATATGTATAAGAGATGTCATTACACAATATTTTAACGTCTAGCTGGATCAGGGAAATTGGATGGTAACTTTTACACTCGCTTGGATCTTTGCCCTTTTTAAGAATCAGACTGATCCGGGCTTGCGTCATGAATGGTGGAAGCTTTCCATTCTTTAATGATTCTGTATAAACTTCTAACAAAAGTGGAGACAGTTCTGTAGCATAAGATCTAAAAAATTCAGCGGCAAATCCGTCTGGCCTCAGAGCCTTGCCTATGGGCAAGTCATTAATTACCTCGTCAAGCTTCTCCAAGGTTATCTCAGAATCAAGAGAATTTTTTTGCTCAGATGTCAGTTTAGGAAGTTCTAATGGTTTCTAAGTTACAAAGTTTCTAATATCTTCATCAGTAGACGAAGACATGGAACTATAGAGATCAAGATAGAATTCTTTAAAAGCATTATTAATAGGGGCCTGGGTGGCTCAGTGGTAAAAGACACTGGCTACCACCCCTGGAGTTCACTAGTTTGCTAGTTCAAATCCCAGGGTGTGCTGAGTGACTCATGCCAGGTCTCCTAAGCAACCAAACTGGCCCGGTTGCTAGGGAGGGTGGAGTCACATGGGGTAACCTCCTCGTGGTCGCTATAATGTGGTTTGTTCTCGGTGGGGCACGTGGCGAGTTGAGCGTGGAAGCCACGGTGGATGGCGTGAAGCCTCCACACACGCTATGTCTCCATGGCAAAGCGCTCAACAAGCCATGTGATAAGATGCAGGGGTTGATGGTCTCAAACATGGAGGCAGCTGGGATTCGTCCTCCGCCACCCGGATTGAGGCGAATCACTACGCGACCACGAGGACTTAAAAGCACATTGGGAATTGGGTATTCCAAATTGGGTGAAAAAGGGCGAAAAAATCCCCCCCCCCAAAAAAAAAGCATTATTAATATCAGTGGCTGAGGTAAATATTTCACCACCAGCAGATTTCGCTGAGGGAATGGTAGAAAAAGACTCTCTGTTTTATATATCTAGCCAAAAGCTTCCCTGCTTTGTCCCCCGACTCAAAGTATCTGTGTCTTGCCCTGAAAAGCCAAAACTCCACTTTCTGCAACAAAATAGTATTATATCTGTACTTCAATCGGGTCAATTCTCTGAGGCCATCAGACAACATTCGGTGCTTCAGTTCTGCCTCGGCACTTTTAATATTCCCTTCCAACTCCACGAGTTCTCGTGCTTTGGATTTTTTGATGAATGAGGCATACTGTATGAACCGACCCCTAAGAACCTTTGCCTTAAGTGCCTCCCAAGCCACGCCCACAGAGGATACTGAGGACCAGTTGGTTTCCATATAAACACTGATTTCAGTCTTTAACATTTGTTGAAAATCAGGATTTTGCAAAAGGGACACATTAAAGAGGCAACTATATGATTTCTTTTTCTCTGTATATGGCAACACCTCTAAACTCACCAGGACGTGATCTGAGACTAAGATATTTCCAATTGAGCAATAAACAAAAGATGAAATGAGGGACTTAAATATGGAAAAAAAAAAATCTATTCTAGAATAAATCTTATGGACTGATGAAAAAATTTTTTATAGTCCCTACCAGATGGGTTAGGGTTAGGGTTATAATCCAAATATCTGTAAGATGGGATCCTGTGTTTTTACACATCCTGTGAAGCATCAGTGTTGCTCTAGGGGGTTTACACACTTTTGCTTCACTATGATCAAGGACCGAGTCCATCAATAGATTAAAGTCTCCTCCCAATACTATATCATGAGGGGTGCCAGCAGCTTGCAACATCCCTTCAAAATCTATAAAAAAGCCCTGATCATCAGCATTAGGTGCGTAAATATTAGCCATAATCAACCTTTGCCCTTGAATTTCTGCTAAAACAATAACGACTCTTCCCAATTTATCTTTAATCTGTTTGAGATATTTGAATTGTAGATGTTTATCAGTATAATGACTCCCCTACTCTTACGTGAGCCAGCACTAAAGAAAACTTGTCCACCCCATATCTTCCCAAATTTTTCAGCTTCCTGTGGGGAAAGATGTGTTTTTTGAAGAAACACAATATCATATTTCTTAAGTTTGAGAAATAACCTCCTTTTTATGGGGTGCCCCAACCCATTCACATTCCACGTGGAGAGAGATAATCCACTCATATTAACATTTGACATTTTGACAGAAGAAAATAGTCTGTCAAAAACAAGATTATAAAGACCACATTCCAACATTAGAGCAACAATCAAACTCCAAACTTTCCCCCCGAACCAAACAAACAGAAAAAAGAAAAACGTGCGCATTAACCCCGTGCAAGACGGTGCCAACTGGCGTCCATCCCTCTTAACTCAAACAGTCCATATTTGAGACAGAATTACACAACAAAAGATAATCTATAAAACAAACTCCAGCCAATAGGTGGAATAAACACAAAGAACGTGAACATAACTGTCCCGAAGGTGTGTTCCTCCACAAAGCAAACTCCAGCCGCTATGCGGAACCAGCACTAAAATAAATAAATAATTAAAAGCCGCTCATTTTCCTCAGACAGTCAAACGAACTGCTACATGTGTGCAACAAATGACCTAATCATTCCAATGTCCTGTAAGAAACACTCCTCAAAACAACCTCCAGCCAATAGGTGGAATAAGCACAAAGAATATGCAGATTCATCCACACAACTGTCCCGAAGGAGTGTTATTCCACAAAACAAACTCCAGCTGCTAGGCAGAACCAGCACAAAAAGAAACAAAAAAGGTGCTCATTTCCTCAAACAGTCAAGTGAATGTTCATTGAGTCAGGCCCACTTGGCTGCACCATGAGTACCACAAAATAACTTACTCCATTGACTTTATGAAGGACATCGCTTGCTGTGGGCATGTGAATATTTTACGGCCATCCTTAGCATCTATTCTCAATTTGGCCGGGAACATCAGAGCAAAAGTGCCTTTCCGTTTATGTAAGAGTTTCTTGCATTCCTTGAATCGATCACGTTTCTCTCGTTGAATTCGCAAAGTTTGGGAACAAGAAAATGTTGTGGTTCTTTCAAGAAAGCATTCCTTTACTCCTCCTCTCATGTAACACGAGATCTTTATCAGATAATTCAGAAATTTGGCCAGAATTGATTGGGGCCTGCCTCCCTCAGCGGATCGCCGAGCCAGAACCCTGTGAGCTCGCTCAATTTCCAGGTTATGGCCTGTTATGTCAAGCAGACTTGGAAAGAACCTGTCCAGGAATTTGACCATATTCTGACCATCTGCTCCCTCAATAATTTAAACAATACGGACGTTATTTCACAGACTACGATTCTCCATATCCTCCAGCTTCTACCAGACATGCTCCAAAACTGCCTTGGTCACTAGCAGATTAGCGGCTAATTCCCTCTCTGATGACTCTGATGAATGATCGATTCATTTCTCGATGTCCCCCACTCTTCAAGTTCAAGTTTATTTATAAAGCACATTTAAAAACAACAAATGTTGTAACCAAAGTGCTGTACAATATAAAAAAATAAAATAAAAACATTAATAACTGAATTAAATAGAATTTTCAAAGGGTTAAAAGAACAAACTAACAAAACATTGTAAAACATACAAATAAAACCCCCTATACTTCTCAAACAACATCATAGGCTATAGAGAAAAAAATATGTTTTCAATCTAAATTTAAATATGGCCAATGAGGAAGAAGACCTAACAACAAATGGAAGTGCATTCCACAACCTGGGGGCTGCAACTACAAATGCCCGATCACCTTTGGTTTTCAAACGGGAACTCTTGTAACCACCTCAGGGAATTTCGTCTCCATGGCAGTGATTGATTGACGTATTACAGCAACATCCTCCAAGTCAGCAACGACCTTCGTCAGCATTGCCGACAAGTTCAAAAATTCTCGCCAAATTTCCCGCACTTCATTGGCCAAATCTGCTCCCTGGTCCGCGGTCTTGTCAGGGGCGTCAGCTTGAGCACGTAAGTGTCTTTTTTTAATGTCTCCAGAGCCCGAAGATTTTGAATTCTTTGACATACTGTCTTCCTAGAACAGTTAAGGAACAGAGTGTATCGAATCTCACCGGTTTATGACAATAATAGTGTTAAAACTAGTGTTAAAAGTGCGCAGAGCTCGCCGTTCACATGTCCGAACCACTCATGGCGTCACGTGACCTCTTCGCATAATAAAGTCTTAACTTGCATCTGTGGATGCAGCGGCAAGTGGTGTTGACTAACAAAGGTTTACTAAAGTAATCCCAAGCCCATGTTCATGATATCCATTACAGATGAATGATATTTTTTAAGACAGTGACATCTGAGGGATCAGAGATCACTCACATTCAGAAGTGGTTTTCGTCTTGCCCTTTATGCACAGAGATTTTACCAGATTCTTTGAATCTTTTAACTATATTGTGCACTGTAGAGGGTGAAATGCCCAAAATCCTTCCAATTTATCTTTGGGGAACATTGTTCTCAAAGTTCTGGATTATTTGCTGAAGCATCTGTTGGCAAATTGACAAGTCTCGAATGATTCTTGCTCTTGAAGTTCTAGGCTGTTTTTGGAGGCTCCTTATATACTATTACACGATTGTCTCACCTGTTTAACCTGTATCTCCTGTTTCACATCGCCTTATTTCAACTCATCATATTGTTATTGGTCTTAAATTGTCCGTCTCAACTTTTTTGGAGCATGTTGCAATCATCTGATTTGAAATTACTGTACATTTTCAAAAACCAATAAAATTCACAAGGTAAAACATCATATATTGTGTAGTTGTGGTGTTTTCAATTTAGCTTTGTTTTTATTTGCATTTTTCATACTGTCCCAACTTTTTAAGAATTGGTGTTGTAATAAAACTGAATATAAAGGACTAAACAGTGTGAAAATGAATAACTTTCACCCCATCAAGTCATTTATTTTGAATTGTTTTAATTTGTTGTGTGTGGTACCTTCCTGAGCTGCAGGATTCTCTGCATGTACTGCGGCTGCAGAACGTCACAGTCACTCATCTGAGATCCATGTGTGTGAAGAACGAGCCGACGCAACTCATCTGCCAGTAGAACACACTGATCCTCATCATCAATCCTGTGCTGAAGGTGAACTCTCTCTCACACACACACACACACACACACACAAACAGACAGAGAGAAACACACACACACACACACACAAACAGACAGAGAGAAACACACACACACACACACACACACAAACAGACAGAGACACACAGACACACGAACAGAGACACACACACACACACACAAAGAGACACACACACACACACGAGAAACACACACACAGAGAGAGAGAGAGAGACACACACACACACACACACACACGAGAAACACACACAGAGACAGAGAGAGACACACACACACACACACACACACAGACAGAGACAGACACACACACACAGACAGAGACAGACACACACACACAGACAGAGACAGACACACACACACACACACTCAATGTCATTATCTCATGATGGTGTTTGAATTGCAGTATGCACACTACCTGTACTACACACTCAGCTGCAGCGTGCACACTACCTGTACTACACACTCAGCTGCAGCGTGCACACTACCTGTACTACACACTCAGCTGCAGCGTGCACACTACCTGTACTACACACTCAGCTGCAGCGTGCACACTACCTGTACTACACACTCAGCTGCAGCGTGCACACTACCTGTACTACACACTCAGCTGCAGCGTGCACACTACCTGTACTACTCACTCAACTGCAGCGTGCACACTACCTGTACTACACACTCAGACTTCGATCAGCGTGTCTCAAATCAACTGCAGCAATCGTTTAATTGAAGTATTGCTGCAGTGACAAAACTGTCTGTTTCTCTCAGTCTCCACGAGCGATTGCACAATGCTTTTACGCCCATTCTCCACAAGCAAACATGAAAGTGATACTGAACGTGTCCTCAACCAGGAACTTCTTCACACAGAAACTTGTCATGAATGATTTAATGAGAGCGTGTGACAAGAGGATCAAAAAACAATAAACGAACACACAATCTTCCACTGCAGTACACGTGACTGCTTACAGTGAAGTGTGTACTGCAGTATTTATTATAGAAATCGATATGTTTGTGTTTTTTATCTGCAGAAACCTGTTAAAGTCGGGTAGTTTGTCCAGATCCAGCAAAGCCGAGTGAGTCGTGATTTTTGAAATGTTGAACTCATCGATTAATTCATCCAGACGTCGACCAATACGATTACCTGAAGGAAAACACACAAATATGAGGTAAACACATGAACTGAAGAACAATCTGTGCTGAACTGAAATCTGCTGCAGCTCAAATAAAATCTGAAATAAAAGAACGCTGAGCATTTTGGGTCATCTTATTTAAACCTAACCTAAATGCTGTAAAACATTATAAATGTGGAATAGTGTTCAAATGAACCTCTTTCATCTGTCAGGACACAGTAGTAATATTTCTTTAAATGATTCATATTTATATTCCTGTTTGTCGTCAGTTAAATATACACCGATCCGCCACAACATTAAAAGCACCTGCCTAATATTGTGTAGGTCCCCCTCGTGCTGCTAGAACAGCATCAACCCGCATCTTAGAATAGCATTCTGACACACTATTCTTCTCACCACAATTGTACAGAGTGGTTATCTGAGTTACCGTAGACTTTATCAGTTCAAACTAGTCTGACCATTCTCTGTTGACCTCTCTCATCAACAAGGTGTTTCCATCCACAGAACTGCCACTCACTGGATGCCCATCTGGCACCAACAATCATCCATGTGATTATCTAATCAGCCAATCGTGTGTCAGCAATGCATAAAATCATGCAGATATGGGTCAGGAGCTTCAGTTAATATTCACATCAACCATCAGAATGGGGAAAAAATGTGATCTCAGTGATTTGGAGCATGGCATGATTGATGGTTTACATTGGTTTTTTTTTATTTATTATTATTATTTGGAAATTATTTTTTATTTTATTTTGTTTTGAAATTGTTTTGGACTGTTTTGGTTTGGGAACAGCACAATTTTCTCTTGTAAACAATGACGCGCTTCCTGACTTCTCCTCCACGTGACGCGTGACCTTACCAAGTGTCACTTTAGCTCATTTTGACAAGCTAGCACGTTAGCGCTCTACTTCAGTGGCATTACTGATGGTCTCTCATATCTCACACACACACACCAGTCACAACTCATATCGCAGTGCGTATCACAATAGTGACGAGAGCCTCGTCGTGATAAGTTCATGTGTGATCTTTCGCACAATTTTAAAACACCATTCCGCTGTATTGACAGATGAGCTGAAAGTGTCACATGACACACTCACTGTTGAATCCTGATCCGGCGTGTGTGATCATGTCGAGCAGCGCCTCGGGCAGCGTGCCGTGTTCTCTGAAGCGCTGGATGAAGATGTCGCCCTGGCGCTTGGACAGTTTGCTGCCATCGCGGTTGAGCAGCAGCGGCAGGTGAGCGTAAGTGGGCGGAGTCCAGCGCAGCGCACGATACAGCTGCAGGTGTTTGCAGGTGGAGACGAGCCATTCGCAGCCACGCAGCACATGACTGATGCACATGAGATGGTCATCCACCACGCTCGCCAGGTGATATGTGGGAAATCCGTCACTCTTCAGGATGACCGGGTCGCCCTCCACTGATGCCACGTCATGTCTGTTCCAGCCGAAGATCAGATCCTTGAACGGCTCGGTGCCGGCTGACAGTTTAAACCGAACAGCACGCGCAACTCCTCGGGACAATTTCTCCTGCACTTGCTCTGGGTGCAGTTGACGACACCTGTTATCATACCTGACAGATAGAGAGACACCGTCACATGTGTGTTTACACTATGTTCATGTATGTTTACACATGCGAGGTTTATGTTCATCAGTTTGTGTTCTCTGGGATCAAACCCTTGACCTTGCGGTTGCTAACACCGGCTCTAATACTTGACAGAACGCTGTGGAGATGATGGAGAACAGTAGTGTGTGTGTGTGTGTGTGTGTGTGTGTGTGTGTGTGTGTGTGTGTGTGTGTGTGTGTTTTACCGCGGCACGTGTCCACTCCTCTGGGCCTCTTTCTTCAGCAGCTCTAATCTCTGATTGGTGCAGAAGCAGTAGTAGGCGTGTCCAGACTGCAGCAGTGATGATGTCACTTGTGCGTACAGCTGAAGTCTCTCAGACTGAACGTACGGACCGTAAGCGCCTCCTCTGCGTCTGCTTTCATCCGGCGGGATTCCTGACACAAAAACACCTGCTTCATATCAACAATCCCTCATGAAAATGACTCTTCAGATATTCATATGAGAACAACTATATCTGCTGGTGAATGAATGCAGCTGCTGTCTTTACATCAAAATAATGAACAAATAATTCAGTGTATCTGTTATTTAATTCACTCCAACACACACACACCTGCCCATTCCAGCATGTCTTCGATGGCATCAGCTGCTGCGGGCACTAATCTCGTCTGGTCAGTGTCTTCTAAACGCAGAATAAACGTGCCACCGCACTGCTTGGCGAACAGATAGTTATACAGAGCTGTACGGAGACCGCCAAGATGCAGAAACCCTAAACATCATTAAATCAGAGAATTTCAGCAGTTTAATAAACCCTATCAACATCATGAGACGAGAATTAAACCGGTTTAATAAACAGGAGAATAAACATCTCACTAGGCAAGTTTATATATGGCACATTTCAAACAGTGGAAACACAAAACTGCTTTACATAGAGATAATAAAGAGAGATAAATACAATTAAATCAATCATCAAAAAGTAATCAAATCAATTAAAATATACGTATAATATATATATATATATATATTTAGAAATTATTAAAATTAATAAAAAAGGAAAAGAATACAGAAATAAAACGATGCAGTTCAATCAGTGAATTAATGCACAGTTAAACAGATGTGTTTTCAGTCTGGATTTAAATGTGGCTACTGTTGGGGCACACCTGACCTTTTCTGGTGCCAGCTGCATGTGGCATAATAGCTAAACGCCAACTCACCTTGTTTTGAGTGAACCCTCATTATGTCTAACTGACTTGATCCTAATGATCTGAGAGGTCTGTTAGGTTTATATTCAACAAGCATAGCTGAAATGTATTTAGGTCCTATGCTATTGACTGATATATAAACTAGTATTAGTACCTTAAAGTCAATTCTAAATGTAACTCGAAGCCAGTGTAAAGACCTGAGGACTGGAGTAATATGCTCAGATTTTTTGGTTCGGGTGAGAATCCTGGCAGCAGCATTCTGAATAAGCTGCATGTGTCTAATGGTCTTTTTGGGAAGGCCGGTTAGGAGTCCATTGCAGTAGTCTACCCTACTGGTGATGAATGCATGAACAAGTTTCTCTAAAACTTGACTGGATACAAAACATTTTTAGATGATAGTAGGCTGATTTAGTTATTGCTTTGATGTGACTACTGAAACTAAGGTCTGACTCCAAAATGACACCAATATTCCTTATTTCAGTGGTTCTCATTCTCAATTTTTTGTCCCAAGGCACACCTTTATAATATGAAATTTCCTAGGCACACCATTTTAAAACTTACAAAATACAATGATGCATACATCCTCATATATGTGAAATAAATTGTTTTAAACCCTATATGCTGCCTCTGAAACACAAATCAAAAATTAAAAATGACCTTGAAACCATGTTTTATCAAAACAAAAACAGATTTTATTGTTAATTAGATAATCAACTAATTTAAATGCTTTTAAATGATGAATTGATGCTCTGGGAACAATAAAGCATGTTTCATAAAGTTTCATTAAAAGCACTAAGCTAAGGCCAACATGGCAACTTACACACACATACGCACACGCACGCGCGCACAGGCACACGCGCACACACGCACAGACTACACACGCACAGACTACACACGCACACAGGCGCAGACACGCGCACATGGACACGCACAGACACGCACAGACACACGCACACAGACACGCACACAGACACGCACAGACACACGCACACATAGACACGCACAGACACACGCACACATAGACACGCACAGACACGCACAGACACACACACGCATAGACACGCACAGACACACACACACACATAGACACACACACACACATAGACAGACACACACACACACGCACAGACACACACACACATACGCACAGACACACACACACACACACACACACATAGCACACGCACACGACAGACACACACACACACACATAGACAGACACACACACACACACAGACACACACACACACACGCACATAGACACACACACACACACACACATAGACAGACACACACACACACACATAGACAGACACACACACACACACATAGACAGACACACACACACACACATAGACAGACACACACACATACACATAGACAGACATTCCAAAGCTCTACTCATTTTAACTCAATCATGATGAAACAAAATATAAGAAAACATGTCCTCAGTCTTTCAGGATTTGGTTAGTGGCTGGTATGAGCATGTCTCTGAGAACAGAATTTGTTAATACGTGCCACACGCATGTCCTCCTCCACCGACAAGCATTCTCTTCTTTTGTTTTTTATGTATGTTATTTATGAAAAAGCCAGCTCGCACAAGTAGGTTGTTAGGAACGGTAACAGAATGGCAATGGCACGGTCTGAAAGATTCGGGTATTGCAGCACTACCCTCAACAACATGTCAATGGGCAAACTCGGCAAAGTAAATTTTAAGTGTGTGATCTTCCTTCAGTTCCACAAATTCCTCTTGTTGTCTCAATAACAGTTTCTGTGCAGATGCGGAAGAGAATGAATGGAATAGTGCGTGTACCTAATCGTGGTCTCCACATTTGCAGAAGGGAAGTAGGTGAGGAACCTCTCTTCCAGCGTGTCCAGGTGTTTGCATATGATATTGCGCAATCCCATTCTACCCGCAGTGTGCGCCGATGTTAAGGGGAAAATTTCAATGGACCCAACAACCATCCACTCTCTCTAGAGGGCCAGTTTTGACGAAAGCCTTTCAGTTTATCTGTTGCAGTCAGAATGGTCTCATTTTTCACCTGCATTTTAATGTTCAGCTCATTCAGGTGGCTGAATATATCAGCGAGATATGCCATCTTTGCCCACCATGAGTGCTTTGTTGTCAGGTGGTGCTTTTTTTTTTTTATGTAAATTTTTTTTGCAATGAAATGTAAACATATATATGTATATATATATATATATATATATATATATATATATATATATATATATATATATATATATTAAATCAACATTTAAACCCCACAACCCCCCCCCCCCCCACACAAAAAAAACAACCCTGTGGTCAATATACATACATACATATACAAACATAAATACATATACATATATATACACATACATACATACACACACATAATAATCATACAAACTATAATACACTACTCTCTCCACACCCCACCCGAGAGCCCTCCAAAAACTCCAAATACCTGCCCCATTTCCGAACAAACTTATCCAAGCCACCCTGTCTTCTAGATGACACTTCCTCATAAGCTGCCACCCTCCCCACCTGGCATCTCCAGCGGGTGGGTGTGTCTTTAAGACCAAGCCTATACAGTCTAGAGGGGGTCCAATAAAATCTATGCAAAATTTTGAATTGTATAAGACGCACCCTTGCATCATTAGATGCAGACTTAATGTTTTTAAGAATATTAGCCCACACTCCTTCCTCCAATGCCAAGTTGAAATCTTTCTCCCATAATCTCTTGATAGAAGTTAAGGCTCCATCCCCCAGACTCTGAATTAGCAGGGAGTAGTACACTGATGCCTCATGACCTTTTCCAAAAGCAGTAATCACCTCTCCCAAAGCATCTGCCTCCTTAAGGGGGGGTGTGCTACTCCCCAAAATAGTACAAAGCAGGTGGCGCAGCTGTAAATACCTATAAAACTGAGGTCTGGGGATCCCAAAATGTTGGACCAAGTTTTCAAACGATCTCAACACTCCACTTTCATATAGGTCACCGAGTGTAGCAACCCCCCTCACAATCCACTTCGGCCAGCAGAAAGGAGACTTGCCAATACACAGTCTTGGGTTCAGCCATATGCTCGAGGCAACATTTAAATAAGTGTCTAATTTAAACAATCTGGACACTTTTGTCCATACCGAGTGTAAATGCGAAATAACGGGGTGTAACTTAACTTTTCCGATTAGTTTGATAGAAAGGCTTTGTAATGGCGAAACGGGCAAGAACTGCCTGTTCAATACAAAACCAGGGAGGGGCTCTCTCAGGTGGAAGTGACCAATAATCCAAATGTCTGAGACTGAATGCATAATAATAAAACAAAATCTTGGGTAGACCTAGCCTATCTTTGTCAATTGGCCTATGCAGCATACTGAAATTATGGAATACAATTAATTTTAATAACATTAACCTTCCCAATCATAGATAAATCTAATGAAGCCCACCTGCCCACATCGTCGAAAACCTTTTTATTAAAGGGTCAAAATTAACTAAATCAGACAAATTTGCTGGGAATAAAATCCCCAAATACTTAATGCCCTGTTTGTGCCACTGGAAGGCGCCCGGCTGGAAAGCCGTTACTGGGCAGTACGCTGTCAGAGCCAAAGCTTCAGATTTACACCAATTGACTTTGTATCCTGAGAACTTGGAAAAGGAATTAATAATTCTGTGGAGGTAAGGCATAGATCTAGTGGGGTCAGAGACGAATAATAAAATATCATCTGCGTAAAGCAGAAGCTTATGCGCCACACCTCCCGCCATCACCCCTGGAAAATCATCCTCCTTTCTTATTGCAGCTGCTAATGGTTCCAGGGCAAGACAGAACAATAATGGGGAAAGAGGGCAACCCTAGGTGGTGCTTTAACTTACTGGGTACCATTGAATTGTTTGCCAGCTTCTCTCAACAAATGAGCAGAGCTTGAAGTGGAAGAAAAAAAGTGCAAGTACTCTCCTTGTTATAATAATCATTAGAAACGGTGAACAAACTGATTTGATGATGTTCAGGATTGAGAACGATGTAGAACCAAACACTGTCAGGATTTATGCATAGGTAAGTTCAATGACAATTCACATAATCTTTTTACCACCACTACAGAAAAGAATGGAGAATACATTTTCCTGTGTATTTTCTTTGAAGCTTTGGTTTTCATCACCGATTTATCTTTTGTGGAAAATGGTTGTGCATATGAGCTGACATCACTTCTGTAACAGCTTTTTTTTTTTTTTTTAAGTCCGTAGTTTTGACTGCACCTGGCAGCCAAATAATTTGCATAAATACATTTGAGTGAATAAGACGCGACAAAATGTGCTCACCCAAAAGTTGCTGGTTCATGTTTTGGAGAAGAGTGAAACTGAACTATAGCCAAACAAGCTTAAACGCAACTGGACCACGGATCACTTGACGAGCACTGATGCTGTTGCACGTGTTGAGTGTTGTCAAACTCACCGATGAGTTTTGCACAGAGAGCGTTTGGATGTTTACCGCAATTTTATCAAAACCATTTGGAAGGTCAGATAAAAGTGATTGGCTGGCCTCAACGAATCACTGACTTACATTAAATAAAGACATTACATCGTACCGGGAGACTCTGAGAAGTGGTGGTACGCAAGAAAACTGCCGGTACTCTGTAGAGTAAATTATACAAGTGCAGGTACCGCCCCACTTCATGCACTGGTAATTAGACATTCTGGTAGTGGAGAAGTGTCACCCGTCCACCTAAAGCCCAAGGCGATGTAACTGTAATGGTACTTTCTGTTGATTATTTTTTATATTTTTTATTTTGGTTCACTCTCAAGTGGTGTTGTGCGGAGTTAAGCGGTGCGGAGGTAAGCGGTGCGGAGGCAAGCATGAGAGCATCTTTTTGCAACTCAGCAGACAACGGTGAGGTGGTGGACTGTGTCTGTTGAGTGTTGATTTCACGCTATATTGTTACCTAGTTGGTGAGATGCAATGCTGGAAAATAAATAAACAACATCCATCTTTTACTCTGTGCCAACGAGCTTATAGCCAACTAGCTAACCACATAGCTACTTTCATACCTTGCAGCTGAGTGGCGGCTAATGAGTAAACATGAATTCACCAAACTGTTTTGTTCAGGATTCACAGTTTGGTACCCCCTTCAACTGAACAATTCCAGTCGTTGTATATATAAAATGTAATATTTAGAAGTCTGGTTTTCCACCGTTGAAAGTTTCCCCTGAACTTGTATAGCAGAATACGGTGTAACACCGCTGCAGCTGTTTTTCTCGTCTCGGCAGGTGTAAATGCTTCTTGTTTTACAACCTGCCAATAATTGACTGGTAGTATTAAAATAGTCAGCATTTGACTGATACTAAACAGTACTACTGATGTTTATTTAGCCATTTATTTTATTTCTTATTTATTCTTTAAGTGGTCAGCATTTGACTGATACTAAACATACAGTACTGATTTTTATTAAGCTATTTATTTTATTTTTATTTATTTGTTATTTAAATGGTCAGCAACTGACTGATACTGAAAATACAGTACTGATGTTTATTTAGCTATTTATTGTATTTGTATTTATTCTTTATTTTCTCAGTGTTCATTTCTAGAATTTGTTGACAATGTATAATAATAATGTCAAATATTCTTTGATAAAAATATATGTTTAAGAAAGCAGCCTTCTGAGTACCTCTGCATAGTCATATCGGTGCATAATCCAAGTAGAAAAGGTCTGTTTTCATTCCAGCTCAGAAACTATCTATATCAGCCACCATATCAGTTATCTGTGAATTTTCCCCCTCTAAAATTGGTATCGGTCTCAAAAATCCCATATTGGTCAGGCTCTACTCTCGAGTGAAGTTGAAGAGGATGCTTCAGGGTCGTTTCTTTTTCCTGCCGTTTAACATAGGTACCTATCCATGGGTTAAGGTTAGGTTAACCTAACTAACCCTATCCATGGTGCTGGACTTATTAACAAAGCCTAGTTAGCTTCAGGCCTGGTTCTACAGGGGTGCTTGAGGGTGCTAAGCACCATCAAACGAACCTTAGAGCTCCCTCAATTAAGAGACCAGGGCAAATTACTGCCCGCGGGTCGATTTATCATGAATGTTTTTTATTAGATCTTTCATTTATCTGGATTTGGGACCTATCGCGCATCCACAAGCATTTAATATGCTCAGGGTTGCCAGATGCAACACCCCAATCAGAGATTTATAGTTGCACAAATAGGAAATAATTCACCTTATGTCATACTTAATTTATGCAATCTGGCAACCATGCGTGCGAGCGCGTGCGCTTTCTCCTCTTCTAAAAAAAAAAAAACCTTAAAGTGCTCAATAGTGCAATATTATGCTCAAAGAAAAATGTGATGCAGCCACTCTGTGTCTATTCGTGAGGCTGCGTGTGCTGTTTAGTGCCAAGTCTGCGAGCAAACCTTTTCAGTGATGAACTTCAGTAAAATCCCAATAGGTCTTCACATCATTCCCACACAGAGGGGACACGCGAGCAAAACCAAGTGAGAGAGGAATATGTTTGTTCTTTGTGTTATTTGTAAAATGCTGAAGTCCCTCACACCTGTATGTGAATGTTACTCTGGCAGTAATCATTTATCAATGTCATGCAGCCTGTTTTATTCAGCTGTGTGCTGAATGGGATGCCAAACATTGACGAAACTCACATCATGACCCGTAAGTGTGTAAACAGGTTGATAATGTTCTGAGAGTAAAACAAATGTGGCCAACATTAAAATAAACCTTTAGAATCTATAACTTCCAAATATTTAATTTTACTATTAAACCAGACTCCTGATATAGAGTGTTAAATTGAATACTAAATTACCACTGCATTGAAGTATGGTCAAATAAACAATGAATAATTATAATGTCTTAATTCAGTTTTACGAACACATGATAGAGAAGTAGCAGCAAAACTTTAAGCAATCGCAGAATGGTCCCATCAGTATACACTTCAGAAAATTGTACAAATCCGTATGTCCTAATCTGCAGGAGCAGCATTTTGTTGTCATTTTCAGCAAAAGATCATGTGAAAAAAACGAAGCAATAAATGTTTTGTACATAAAAAAACAGTTATTTACATTGTTTTAGTAGCATTTAAAAATGATTTAATATATTTAAAAAATGTGTAATTACTATTTTCAGAAGCACCCTCAGTGATTCTGATCTGGAACCGGGCCTGGTTAGCTTACTCACTAGCTGCTAACACCATTTACTTGAATAGAAAGGTTAGGGTTAGGGGACTGAATAACAGCTTAAGTGTTGGAAATGCACAGATCTCTTCCTTAATTTTATTTCTTCCAATAATAAAAGAAGAGAAAGAACAAAAAAAAGAAAAACAACGAAAAAAACAAAACAAGGGCCAAACAATATCCAAAAAACAAAAAAACAAACAAACAAGGGCTCTCTACTCAAGTCGAGGAATTACTAAATTTAACCCAGTTAAGGTTAGAGGGGCTAGATGGAGCTTATAAAATCCTCTTCAAGAGACTACTATAAATTAGGGTAAAATGATTAGGTTTAGAGTTAAGGGTAGGGAAAATAGATACAAACCTATTTTTTTTTTTTTTAATGAACAGTTATGTTAAAAATTAGGAGCAGCACAATTTCCTCAACAACCCCCTATTAGGTTAAGGACAAAGGCAAAGGGAGTCAAATCAAAAACAGCCCAAATTACAAGAGGCCCTTCAGAGAAGATCTATATTTCCAGTCAAGGCAAGAAGTCTGATGCGTCAGGAAACCATATAGAAAAATAAGTGCTAATCATGTGCTCCAAATTCAAACACATAGAAGTGAAAAACACACTATATAATTAAGTAATAATAAAACCACTCCATAAAATAGGAAAAAACTAAATGAAAACAGCTTAGTAAGTGAATAAATAGAATACATAAATATAGAATAAATAATATTTCATAAGTTAATAATCCTCTTAAAGCATCAGAGTTCCAACCTTTTCATTTCTTTATCCTCACCAGCACCAAGGAAGCAGATAAGTAGGTAAATACCATAATTATTTTTAAAATAATCTATTTTTCTTTTTCAGGCAGATACCATACATTATGAAGTTGGGAATTTATTCTCCTCAATCTTGATCCTTCCACTCTGCGGTGAGTATAGTGAACTGGAAAATCAAATATCCTCAATACATGTATTATTTTTTACAGGAATTGTCTTGAACCGCTCACAAAAGGGTACTACACCAGTTAACTCTATTATGGTTTTTAAACGTGCCTAATTTAGTTTTAAAGGTCTCATAAAACAGATTTACATGCATCCAAGGTCAAAAAACACTTTCATTTGCTCATAATTTAAATTGCAGCATTATCTTTTTTTCCCAGTGTCAAAAACGACTCGTTCAATGATCCGTTCTTAAGGATTCATTCTAAACTCCTTTCAGAGAGCATACTCTGCTCTGATTGGTCAGATGTCCCAGTCTGCTGTGATTGGTCTACCGCTTACAGCGCGTGTCAGAAAGGAAACGCCCACTACCATATCCGAGTTTCAGCTCCATCTGAAAAAATGTCTGTTTTACTTTACCAATTTGAGTCCGATAGTGATACATCTGAAGATAACCCAAACCACCATCACAAGCACGACAAGAACAGGACGTTTCTCTGTGGTAAGTTTATATGTAGTTTGACAATAACGTGAGTTAGCCGGTTAGCAGAGGCTAACGCTGTTCTTTCTTTTGGGAGTCAATAACTCCATTTGTCGTGCACTTTGATTTTTGAAACTTTGCAGACTTTTTTTACATCCACAAACAGCTATATAACACACTACATGAAAGGTAATGTTTGAAAAACCAGAATAGGTGCTCTTTAAACCTAAAGGGTCTCTTGTTTTCAAGCCATTAATCCATTTTTTCTGTTCTCGGTGTCCTAGACCACTCCACGTTCTCTTCCAAGCCCAAAATATGGCAATCCTGTACAGTATGCATTTTTAAATGACTTATCACCTTTTCTTATGTGATATACATGTTGTTTAAGTCTAGAGTTCAAAGAATTCTTAGTTTC
The DNA here is from genome assembly GCF_019703515.2 of Myxocyprinus asiaticus. NCBI lineage: Eukaryota > Metazoa > Chordata > Actinopteri > Cypriniformes > Catostomidae > Myxocyprinus > Myxocyprinus asiaticus. The sequence goes on from NC_059351.1 coordinate 55,389,016, forward strand.
TCCAATGTAAAGTTTATGACACATTTTACACTCAATAACATACATAAAATTAACTGTATTCAAACCAATCTGCTGCATTACTGGTTTACCCAATCCTGAAAGGATATTCCTAATACATTTCCTTGGAGACCAGTATTGGTCATATGATTTATCTTCTTAAGATTGGAGTGAACTAAAACATATTTTAGATATGCCGAAATCACTCTTCTCATTCTCCACCTGTTGGAAGTTGGATTTAAATTAACTATTGAGCATCTCTGAAAAGGTAGCGACTAAGGGTATAATTGTTGGATTGTTATTCTCATTATGATTCTGCTCGCTATTCAAAAACATTTGTCTAAACTCTGTTTTAATTGCTCTTAGGAAGCGTTTCGAGTAGCCTCTAGGGGCCTGAAAGAGCACACGAGATGCCTCTTCCACGTCCTCTAAAAAGGTACAAATCCTATAGAATCGAATTAGCTGTGATTTAATCAAACCCTTAAATGTATACCTCGGGTGAAAACTCTTCTTATGTAAATCTGTCTCTTTAAAAAAAAACTTTGGTTGCTAGGCCCTTCATGCCATTCTCCACCTGTGTGAAGAAAACACGCATGTCCAGAAACTCCAAAGTATGCTGCTGTACATTATGTGTAATTTTAATTGCTGGGTGATGTGTGTTTAGAATCTCTACAAAATGATGGAATTCAGTCATGGGATGTACCCAGATGCCAAAAATATCATCAAGATATCTCAGTAGTAAGTACTGACATTTTAAGAAGGCTGTTTCCTCCCAAAAACTCATGTGGAGATTCGCATAAGCCCTACCGTAAATCTGAAGGTAGTGTTTATCATTAAAAATAAAGTTGTTTCTCGTAAGACTGAGCCTCAGTAACTGAAGGATAGCCTCATCAAGACGACTCGTGATTTTTATTTAGGACAAGTGCGACCGCCTCTAAGCCTAGTTTTATATCTATATTTGTATATAAAGAATTAATATCTATAGAAAATAGAAATGCAGCTTCCGTAACCGTTAATACTCTAAGTTTACTAATAAAATCATAAGTGTCTTTGACATAAGTCTCATGTTTTTGTGATCACGGATTAATAAAGTAATATTCAGCTACACACAATCGCTAACTATAGGCCGACCACAGAAAGGGACTGTCCATTTCTCAGGACATTTATGGATCTTGGGAAGCAAATAAAACTGGCTAGGCTTCGGTCAATCTGGACCACAAAGGTAAGAGAGTTTTTTGGTGATATGTTTAGAATGATACACACCTGTTAATATTTCACATCTGAAAGTGGTAAAGGTACATAATGCTGTGGATTATTTAAATATTTGCCTCAAGTATTGGAATTTATCTAATATAACAATTTGTGATCCTTTGTCTGCTGGTTTAATAACTATATCTGAATTATTACTAAGGGATTTCAAAGCCTGTAGTTATGGTTTAGAAAGACTAGATTTAGTCGGATTTCTGTTTTTTGATCTTTTATAATTAGTGTCTGTATTGTCTCTGACACTTAATGAAGATTTGGATCCCAAGAAGGATTAGTAAAAAGAGAGGATAATCTGTTTCGTATTTGAAATAATGTAATATTTTTAATCGTCTGTAATGTGCATTTGTTGGAATAAACGTCAAACCTCTTTTTCAAACTGGTTCGGTACAAATGAGGAAGAAATATTGGTAATGTTTGATTGATGGGAGGTGGGGCAAATTCTCTGATCTAACCACACTTGCAATATGTTTAAACCGGATCATGAGGCACAAAACACCAATTTACTCAAACCTAACCCTGAAGTAATCTCGGTTTATAAATCCTCCAACTGAAGCAAACGCGTCTCTCAACGGTAGCATTTTATTCTCATTTAATTAACAGTTCATTTGATACCAACATTAAATAAATTGTATTTTTTAACCAGTCAACAGTCTTATATTTAATTGTAATTGTGTGTAATGACTTGTGTACCTGTTGGACTGGGGGCGAATCTGACGCGCGGCTCCAGCTCTAGCGTGCATGCGCTTCTGCTCGCGACGCGTCTCATCCAGCGCGTTCTCCTCAAAACACACACGAACATTTTCACGCGATCACACATATTCACACAACGCGTGTTTGATTTCAGAAACGGCTGATTTATAATGAAAGGACACAGACACTCACTGCACTCGCTGACACCATCACGCGCCACAAACTTCCTGCTCAAAAAGATTTCAAAATAAAAGTATCTTACTTCTGAAGCTGCGTTGGCTGCTGTACAAATAAACTTTATATCGTTCACACACGTTTCTCTTCACATTACACGATGTCCAGAAATGTTTCTCATCATTAATGGTTCATGTTGTCATTAATAACTGTTTCATTTCTCTTCCGGCACAGGGCGCGCGGCGGCTCATTACAATTTAACCACAATTTTGTCTCACTGGAGGAATTTGTTCACTAAAATGTATAATAATTTAAAGTACACTTATTAACTTTTTGTTGGTGTCATCTTGCAATTACAGTGACGCCTAGTGAGTTTTAAGTTACAGATGTCATTGTACAAATTCACTATTCACAATCAGCCATGATTAATTTAATCCAAGAGCGAAAGTGTCCAATAACTAGAGGGTTACTGATATTAAGCTAGTATTCAGATGGTCATGTGATTCTAAATGGCAGCCCCCATGAGGGTGCCCCTACCCCATGTAGAATAAAACAGCTTTTATAAGGTTAATGATATGACTCGAGTCCTCATCTCATGTGAGTGCTCATGATTTTATACATACATTTCAAAATTACAATTCATTTATTTAGGAGTAAAACTTTTTTAATGAGGTAAAAATGACCGAGTGCACCTTTAAATGTGTTAAATGTAAAATTGGAACCTGACATATAAATGGAAATGTGGCCTAACCCATCAATCTTTATACAATGATCACAAATATCTTATTTGCTAATCACATTCAACAGTGATTGGATCATCGTGCACAGCGCTGAGAAAAGTAACAGGTTGCATGTGACTGCCCAAATGCTATTTACTGTATTTACACTCCAGTAATGACAGTAAGTTTGCAAGACATCTTATGAATCAATCTGTGAAACTCGTCTGTTGAACCTGCAGGTCATTGTTACTCAGGTCCAGCTCTCTCAGGACAGAGTTTGATGATTGTAGAACTAAAGACAAACTTTCATAGCACTCACAAGTGAATCTACAACCTGCCAAACTAAACAGAAGAGACATGGATAAAGTAATTAACATCTGTCATAACATATGATCTGATTTAACATGTCCCGATTCACTAAAGGAATTATGCTGATCAGTCAACAGCACAAATGTGTCCCTCAAAATCTGTGCTGAATGCAATTAAAATGTGCAATTTTGATCTTACGGGTTGGTTCTGAGTGCTGTATAGGGGAAGATGATCTGGACTGTACAGCATCACTCAACTACTGTGATCCAGACTCCTGAATCTTCTCTTTAACATGATAAAAGTATGCTCGACTTCATCACACATCTGGATAAATACAGGTTAAAACACTCTTTAACATCAATAGATGAATTACTGCTGATCAATAGAAAAAATAAAAAAAAGAGTTGCTTTACATGGACAGTGACAGCGTGATCTATGAGCCCAGTTTACATAGAAAAGAGGCATGTTTGTGGAGAACAAAATGAAAATGATCTGATTTCAGTATTCAAGACGTGGTGCTATTTCAGTGCTGATTGCATCTGCTCACATCAGATTATTATTATAACACCCTAAAGTGGCAAAACTGTTCAGTGAATTTGCCCCTGTTTGTGTCAAAACAAGAAAATGAGCTGCATCTGATCTCTCAAGAATGATCGCTCCCTCAAATGATTGTCTAATGAAAAAAACAGTGATTCAGTGTGGATTGAAATTGTTACTTAAATGACTTGTGGACATTTCTAATCATAATGCTAATGAGCAAATACTTTATAGACTATCAAAACTGTAAAAGATCATGTTAAATTATGTGCATAACCTTATTAATATTCATGAGCCATGCCTTCACCATTTTGTCACAACCAGCACCTCCGTGACCTGTAATTACACAAACTAGGTTAGATGGAGGATGGTTATATAAACAGCTGCTGACGTCACATCAACACACTCAACCAGATGAACTTCTGAGATTCTGAGGATTCTTCATTTCTCAATTGAATATTTCAAATATCTTCACATCAGACTCGATAAAACGTCCTGGTTACTTGCGTAACCTCCATTCCCTGATGGAGGGAACTAGACGTTGTGTCGATGTAGTGACACTAGGGGTCACTCTTGGGAGCCCGAGACACCTCTGGTCTTTGATAAAAGGCCTTTGAAAATTGGCGAGTGGTATTTGCATACCACTCCCCCGGACATACGGGAATAAAAGGAGCTGGTATGAAACCACTCATTCAGGTTTTGTGCTGAGGAGCTGAGACAAGGTCCCGGCCATTTCAGCGGATAGTTCAGCGTTGTGGCAGGAGGGACACAACGTCTCGTTCCCTCCATCAGGGAACGGAGGTTACGCAAGTAACCAGGACGTTCCCTATCTGTCACTCACTCGACGTTGTGTCGATGTAGTGACACTAGGGGTCCCTATAAGAAACGCCGCAACTGGCTGAACTGTGTTATGTGAACTGGCAGTGTGTGACGGGCAGACCACTGTGTGCCTCGTAGCCAGCGCACCAGTCCGACACGTAACCTCCCCCAATGCTGTTATGAGTGTCAAACGGCCCTTTGGGGACAAGTTGACTGCCCAAAAGATAGAGACAGGCTAGCCCAGTCATGGCCTCTTATCCTCTTTTTTTACCTCTCCCCAAAAAAAAGGAATTAACCGACTGGGGCCACCAGGTCTAGTCGGTGGGGGTGTCACTCCCAAGGGGAAGACACCGCGGAGACCACACCGGGGGGGGGGGGGTATTTTGAGTGGAAATACATCACATGGTCTTGCCGAGCTTTGTCAGAAGTATGTCATGTGGAGAAGTCCCATGGTAGGTCCTACCCTACGGGGGAGGAGTTTCTACGAGCATGGTGACTGGGGCAGAAGGACCTTCGGGGAACCACCACATGCGAAGCACCTACCCCAGTACAGGGCTTAGTTAGCATGTGTACTGAGCCGGCAGCGAATTTCTCCGCAAACTCGTCTGCCACAGGGCTCGGAGGAAATCATCCAGGGAACACAGTTTGTGAACATTACTGGGAGTCAACAGCGCACGTCTTCAGCTCAGGGGAGGTGAAAGGCACTATGCGCAAGCGATACACCCAGCCAGCTGTCCCGGACTTACCTGCTTGTGCGTGCCACTACACGGGACGAAACCGGTTCCACCCGGAGATTGTAGAACCTCACAAAGGTGTTGGGTGTTGCCCAGCCCGCTGCTCTGAAAATGTCTCTTTGAGAGGCGCCACTGGTCAAGGCCCAGGAGGCCGCTACACCCCTGGTAGAATGGGCTCGTAGCCCTGCCAGGGGTGGCACGTCTTGGGCGTGATATGCCATTGTTATGGCGTCAATGAGCCAGTGGGTGATCCTCTGCTTGGAGACAGCGCTTCCTTTCCGCTGTCCACCAAAGCAGACAAAGAGCTGTTCAGAGAATCTAAAGCTCTGCGTGCGATCCAAATAGATACGTAAAGCGCGCACCGAACACAGCAATACAGGGCTGGGTCTGCCTCCTCCTGGGGCAGCGCTTGCAGGTTCACCACCTGGTCCCTAAAAGGGGTCATGGGAACCTTGGGCACATAGCCCGGTTGGGGTCTCAGGATCACGTGAGAGTAGCCCAGACCGAACTCCAGACACGTTTCGTTGACAGAGAATGCTTGCAGGTCTCCTACCCTCTTGATGGAAGTGAGCGCAGTCAGGAGGGCAGTCTTCAAAGAGAGTGCCTTAAGCTCAGCTGACTGCAAGGGCTCAAAGGGGGCTCTCCGTAGACCCTGAAGAACTACAGAGAGGTCCCATGAGGGAACGAGGTGCGGTCTGAAGGGATTCAACCTCCTGGTGCCTCTCAGGAACCTGATGATCAGGTCGTGCTTCCCTAAGGACTTACCGTCCACTATATTGTGGTGTGCCGCTATAGCGGCTACATACACCTTCAAGGTGGAGGTGGACAGCCACCCATCCAACCTCTCCTGCAGGAAGGAAAGCACTGATCCGACTGCGCATCTCTGGGGGTCTTCGTGTCGGGAAGAACACCACTTAGCGAACAGACGGCACTTAAAGGCATACAGATGCCTCGTAGTGGGGGCCCTAGCCTGAGTGATCGTGTCTACCACTGCGGGTGGTAGGCCGCTTAAGTCTTCTGCGTCCCATCCAGGGGCCAGACATGGAGATTCCAGAGGTCTGGTCGTGGGTGACAGATGGTTCCCCGTCCCTGAGAAAGAAGGTCTTTCCTCAGGGGAATTTGCCGGGGGGGGCTGTTGCGAGGAACATGAGGTCCGAGAACCATGTCTGGGTGGGCCAGTAGGGTGCTACCAGGACGACCTGCTCCTCATCCTCCCTGACCTTGCACAGGGTCTGTGCAAGTAGGCTCACTGGGGGAAACGCATATTTGCGAAGTCCAGGGGGCCAGCTGTGTGCCAGCATGTCTATACCGAGAGGTGCCTCGGTCAGGGCATACCAAAGCGGGCAGTGGGAGGATTATTGGGAGGCGAACAGGTCTACCTGTGCCTGTCCGAATCGACTCCAAATCAGCTGGACCACCTGAGGTTGGAGTCTCCACTCTCCCCTGAGGGTAACCTGCCATGACAGCGCGTCCGCTGCAGTGTTGAGGTCGTCCGGGATGTGAGTGGCTCGCAGCGACTTGAGGTGCTGCTGACTCCAGAGGAGGAGACGGCGGGCGAGTTGTGACATACAACGGGAGCACAGACCGCCTTGATGGTTGACATATGCTACCGTTGCCATGTTGTCTGTCCGAACTAACACATGCTTGCCCTGGATCAACAGCTGAAACCTCCGTAGGGCAAGCAGAATTGCCAGCAACTCGGGCCCGTCCATGAGCCGGCGGCTGTGTGCCCATTGCATACAGCGCCCCAGCCCGTTTTGGAGGCATCTGTCGTAATCATGATGCGCCTGGAGACCTGCTCTAGGGTAACGCCTGCCCGTAGAAACGTGAGGTCAGTCCATGGGCTGAAGAGGCGGTGACAGATCAGTGTGATGGCCATGTGTTGTGTCCCGCAGCGCCATGCCCATCTCGGGACTCGAGTCTGAAGCCAGTGCTGAAGCGGTCTCATGTGCATCAACCCGAGCAGAGTGGCCACTGCTGAGGATGCCATATGCCCCATGAGCCTCTGAAACAGTTTCAGTGGAACCGCTGTCTTCTGTCTGAATGCCTTCAAACAGGTCAGCACCGACTGTGCGCGCTCATTTGTGAGGCACGCCGTCAACAAGACTGAGTCCAACTCCAAGCCAAGAAAAGAGATTCTCTGAGCGGGGAGGAGCTTGCTCTTTTCCCAGTTGACCTGAAGCCCTAGTCAGCTGAGGTGGAGAGCACCAGGTCCCTGTGTGCACACAACACATCCCGAGAGTGAGCTAGGATTAGCCAATCATCGAGATAGTTGAGGATGCGAATGCCCACTTCCCTTAGCGGGGCAAAGGCTGCCTCTGCGACCTTCGTGAAGATGCGAGGGGACAAGGAAAAGCTGAAAGGGAGGACCTTGTACTGATACACCCGACCCTTGATTGCAAACTGCAGGAAGGGTCTGTGTCGACGTAGAATCGAGACTTGGAAGTACGCATCCTTGAACGGGAGTCTGTGTAAAGCCTAGTTCAGTACTCGCAGGTCCAAGATTGGCCGCAACCCACCGCCTTTTTTCGGTACAATGAAGTAGGGGCTGTAAAACCCCTTCTTCATCTCGGCCGGAGGGACAGGCTCTATCGCATCCTTCCATAGGAGGGTAGCGATCTCCGCGTGCAAGGTAGCAGCGTTCTCGCCCCTCACCGAGGTGACACCTGGCAAACTGAATCGCATAGACGAGTCGGACGGTCCTGATCAGCCATCGCAACGGATTGGAAAGTGCAAGCCACGCATCCAAGCTCCAGGCGAGGGGGACCAAGGGGACAATCTCATCAGATGTACTGGCAGGTGGGGCCTCGCGGCGGGGCAGAGCCTGAGGTGCCATGCCGTGTTGTGGCCGTGCTGAGTTCAGGGACATCGAAGCACTTACCTGGCTCCTTGTGATCACCCCCGGAACAGCCTGGGACGGGGGAGGAAGAGGCTTGTCCTTGTGACCCGTGGAGACTGTCACATCGGGGGCGGATTTGTGCCACAGGTGGGCGCTCAGGGACGGGGAGACCACCGCTGGAGCGCCAAACCTGCCAAAATGGAATGGTGGACGGTGGTCGTGATGACGGCTGTGCACACTGGGTATGTGACACAGGGAACAAGGAAATCGCTCTTTTGCTGAACTCTTGGGTACTGCAGCCACTTGGGCATGCAGCGAAATTAAATGAAAAGGCAACAAAAGATTCTCCTCCCGGCCTCCCACCGGGGGATGGAGTGGTCTGTTTACCAGCTCCAAATCAGTGGGTTTCATTGTCCTGGAGTCGCCCGTCTCAGGGGCGCTTCGAAGCTTTTCGCGGGTTCTTGGCGGCCGGCTGTGAGACGGGTGGCGTCTGCTTCCTGTGGTGGGCTCCATGCCGGGGCCGAGCCGAAGAGGCGAAGGGACGCCCTTGGTGACGAGCAGGTGGAGTGCGGGATCTTGAGCCGCGCCGGGGCAGGATGTGCCGGATAGCCTCCGTCTGCTGCTTCACCGTCGAGAACTGCTGGGCAAAGTCCTCAACGGTGTTGCTGAATAGGCCAACCTGGGAAATGGGGGCAGCAAGGAACCGTGCCTTGTCGGCCTTTCCCATCTCAACCAGGTTGAGCCAAAGGTGGTGCTCCTGGACCACCAAGGTGGACATCACTCACCCGAGAGACTGCGCCGTGACCTTCGTCGCCCGGAGAGCAAGGTCGGTCGCTGAGCGCAGCTCCTGCATCAATCCTGGGGCAGAACTACCCTCATGCAGTTCCTTTAGCGCCTTGGCTTGGTGGACTTGCAGGAGAGCCATGGCATGCAGGGCAGAGGCGGCTTGTCCAGTGGCACTGTAGGCTTTGGCCGTCAGGGCCGACGTAAACCTACAGGCCTTGGACAGGAGCTTTGGGTGCCCGCACTGGGTGGCGGCGCTCTGCGGGCATAGGTGCACCGCAAGCGCCTTATCCACCGGGGGAATCGCCGAATAGCCCCTGGCCGCCCCACCATCGAGGGTAGTGAGGGCGGGGAAGCTGAAAAATCGGGACCGGGCAGTAAAAGGTGCCTCCCACGACCTTGTCAGCTCCTCGTGCACTTCCGGGAAGAAAGGAACTGAGGCGGGGCGTGGCTGTGAGTGGCGCCGCGAGCCCAGGAACCAATCATTGAGCCGCAAGGGTTCAGGGGAGAGCGGAGGGTTCCACTCTAGCCCGACGCTCGAGGCTGCCCAGGAAAGCATGTCTATCATTTCCATGCCAGCCTGTGACTGGGCAACCGTACCCGAGGGGGGGAGCCCAGCTGAGGCTTCCGCATCCGACTGGACGAGCCCGCTCTCCGATGCTGCGCTCGAGAGCTCATCAGCTTTGCGGGCTCCGAACAAGAGGTCGAACTCGCTGTGAGACGAGCCGGCAGACTCATCAGGAAGCCCGATCGGGGCAGACGAGCATGCTGGGGAATGGGAGGTCTGCGGAGGCATACCCGGCAGAGGTGGTCCCATTGGGGTCCCCAAATCGCCCCCAGTGCTAGCCGCGCTGGCCTCATACCCGTAGGTAGAAGGACCGAGGCAGGGAGCTGCTGGGGTGGCTTGCTTTCTTACGAAAGCAAGCCACGACCGCAACGTTGCCATAGTCATGTTCTCGCAATGAGTACATGATCCATCCACGAATGCTGTCTCCGCGTGGGTCATGCCCAGACATGAAAGACTGCGATCGTGACCATCAGAAGTTGAGAGATAACGACCACAACCAGGAATAACACACAAACGGAAAGTCATCTTTAAAATGACGTGTCTTTAAAAAGACGTTCCGTGTGTGCCACTCTTTTAGAGAAATATACTCTTTTAGAGATATATACTCTCTTATTTCTGCCGAAGCGCCCATGGGCGTTTTCTGCAGTGCACCAGTGCAGAGGAGGGAGAAGCTGCTGAAATGCGCCGTCAGATCCAGCAGAGGTGAATGAACAGTCAGCTCAGTGAACATCAACCATTTGGCTCCGAAAAGAAAATCTGAATGAGTGGTTGCATACCAGCTCCTTTTATACCCATATGTCCGGGGGAGTGGTATGCAAATACCACTTGCCAATTTTCATTGGCCTTTTATCAAAGACCAGAAGTGTCTCGGGCTCCCAAGAGTGACCCCTAGTGTCACAACATCGACACAATGTCGAGTGAGTGACCGATATGGAACGTCTCAATAAACCCTGATCAAACATGGAGCACATTTACAAAAACAAACAGTCTTACGGTGGGTTCCACACTTATAGAAATGTTAGTTGTGTAATTTAACTAATTTATGTCATTTTAAATACAATACAAAAATAAGTCCACTTACCGATTGTGTGAGATTTAATTAACAACCATAAAACAAACATGTTTAGTACCGTGTGACATAAAACTCTCAATCTATAAGTGTTGGGAAAGTTTTTGTTTATTGATGTGTTTGACTGTTGTTTTTCATTGGAAGTGATGTTCTAAAGTGAAAATATGTATTGGTTTCCTCCCTAATGGCATTTGAAGCATTTGTATTTATAAAAATAACATAACCAGTTTTTCTAGTGTTACTAAAGGTTACAGCACATCAAGTGTTTAGGTGAACAGTTCTTATAGGCAATCTACAGGCAGAGGTCAAATAACTTAAGTCCATTGACTGAAGAACTTTAAACTATTATTACTTGAGAGAACAGTTCTTTTGTTACTCGTCACACAGATTAATTGTTTTTGACATAAGTTTATATATTTGCATTACTTTACTTGATCTTTTGTATGCAGATTACTTAAAGATCCAGTACTTTGTGTTCCTGCTTATATTCCTAATATGTATATAATGTACAATCCAAACTAAATTCCATCAAATATCTATAATAAAAAAAATCTAAAATAAATATTTTCAGTTTTAATTTAATTTAGTTAAACATTACACAATTCAATTTGATGGAATTTTGTTATGAAATTGAAATCTAATCTTTTTGGAGTGTATCTGGATCCACATGAACTCTGAAGTCTGTCAAACAGCATCAGAGTCTCTCTGGATTTCACCGACGTGAAACGTTTCTATGTTTCTGTCTACATTCTTTCACTTCAAAGGGAAGGTCTGGTCCAAAAATTCAAGCTTGTCAAACCTCTAAACTAATCACTATCTTCACAGTACAGCTCATGTAGGACGAAACATATTCATCTCGAGGGAAATACAAGCATTAATGCAGTAGACATGAATACACAATAAACAATAAATACAACACAATACAAAAGTATTGAGAGAAAATATAAATAAAAAAATAAGATAGCCCTATATATTGGGAAAATAAATGATTTAGAAAAGTAGGGTACAACGGGGCTAAAGGCTCCTTTAAGTTTATTTTCTCCCAAAACACTAAATAGCATCAAAAACTACCTCAACACTTTCCTAAACACCTGTTTGTCACTTTTCAGAGGTGGGATGAATATATTTGTTATGACAAATGTTCAAAGTGAGGGCAGACTGGGAAGAGAAATCGGCCCTGGATTTTAAATAAACAGGAAATGGTGCACCCTCTTCTGAATTGGTTATTTAGAATAAGTATTTTTCTTAATTTGTTCCTCAAAAAAGCATCTTGCTGCCTCAAAAGTATTTGCCTAAGTTGACACCTAACCTAACCCTAACATTAAACTACATAGAAAATGAATTAACCACTAACAAAAGCCTTCATCAGCCAAAATCAAAAGACAATGCATCTAGGACTTTAACCCTAAAACTTATAGTTCATAAAAAATCATTTTGTTTAATTTTTGACCCACAACACTTACTTTGTTTGCTCATTTTAACCACTAATAGTTCTAAACATAACTAATATTGGCATTATATTCATTTTCTGTTACATCATAATTTCATATACTGCTGCTTTGAAACAACACCTGTTGTGAAAAGCGCTATACAAATAAATTTGTCTTGACCTCACATTCTAATCAAAACAAGCTTACACTATTATTTACTTTCACACAAATGAATGTTGCTCAATCAACATTCAATAAAAAGAAATATATATTTTTTTCTATCTTGATATACTTTGTGACCAAAAAAAAAAAAAAAGAAAAGTAAAATATCCTTAAGGTGTGCCTATACCCCTGTTGTACCCTACCTTGAAAATGTGTGACATGGGCAGGTGTTTGTGCAAGTACTGTGCAATATGGCTTTGTGAAATGATTTACAAAACAGCTGATGATTTAAAACAGGTCCATGTTATAATAATAATATAATAAAAATAAAATTAAGCCTTTAATCAACATAAATTAATTGAACTTCCCTTAGCTTAAGATTACTGCTGTACGTTGGACAGAATTCTGTTTAATTTCACTATATTTTAAGCAGCCAGTGTCAATTTCACAGTTCAGAGATAATCTTCATTAATTCTGAATCCCTAAAAAAACTTAAACTCACTGTGAGCAGATTAATTTTTTGATGAAAAGGAGCTAAGGACATTATTATTGTGAGTCATTCTGGAAATGAAGTCTGTTTAGTTATAACAAAAGCATATGCACGATGTTGTATTAGTGTCATGCATGATCAGCCACATTTGTGTCATTTATTCTGGGTTCTTGTCACACAGGATTCTTAACATTCTTGACATCGCATCAACTTCTCATGTCAATGAAGAGAAATGTCAAAGTTCCCCTGTGAAATCACACTGGATCATGTTTCCTGGATCAATTTTATTAAATCAAATCACTGTTTGTACACCATTTACAGAAGTGTGTATCACAGTGAGTGCAGTAATAAAGAGACAATATACAGATATAATACTACACAATACACTCACAGCACAGTATAAACATCATATCCACAATATACTAAATATACACACAATAATATAATTTAGTTGTGCTGCGTAATTCACTGATCATCTTAAAATATCACATCTAACTGAATGTCCTACAATAACAGAATATCTTTAGATCTTTTACGATAGTGAGTGAAGCTTTATTGATATAGCACCTTTTAAAAGAGTGTTTGCATACAGTACATCATAGAAAATACAGTCAAATTTGAAAAATAATTTAAAAATAGAATAAAATGAAATTAAAAGAGTGAGAAAATAAAATGTATACAAACATTTAATAGTAATAAAACAATTAAAGAGAAAGAATGCAGTTAGTTACAGTCACATGTATAATGATTCTGGTTCACTTAAGCTCTCACAGAAATATTTGTAAAAATTATTTTGGATGATTAATTATTTTTGCTAATAATTATAGTTAAACAAACTGTGCTCTCACCTCAGCTCACTAGATATGAAAGTGTGTGTTTTGAATAAATATGATCATGTTTAAATTATTTTGCACGGTTTTAGCTGTAAGTTATATAAGTAAGTGCTCTTGTTGAGCCAGTTCATTATAGAGATAAAAGAAGGGTGTGGAGGCCATTTACAATGGCTAAGTTGTTATTCTTCACATTTCCTCTTAAACTATCTCATTATCATGTTATTATAAATACAACAGCTCTTGTTTATTACTACTGTTTTCTTTTAACAAGAATATTATATCAGAAGTTTTCTTTTTCATATATAAATATAATGATCCAAAGGAGCAATACTGATCCAGAGATTTTTAAAAAAAAATATTGCATACTGTTTTATAGTCTTTTTAAGTGCAGTCACTTTTATGATCAGTTGACTTTTATTAAACATAAAACCAACATTTAATAGAAAATCATCTCTTCCAACTACTTTTGTTGAGAGCATAGCCTCTTTTAAGGACAAACACAAAACCTCTATTAATATTCAATAGAAAATGATCAGAAATGTTTATCTTATTATTCGTCCTATTGGGTGTCATGGACACCAAAACAAAGCAAATGTGACATTAACACAACAGAGAAGAATCAGCTTTGAGCAGGTATTTTTTCAGCTCCACCCTGGGAGGCATAACATGAATGTGAAGACACTTCAACCACAGAAGTCCAGCAGAAGCATCAGATGAACTTCTTACACTTTTGATGGGACTCTTGAGATATAAACAGTCACACAAGCTCAGGTAAGAATCACTCGAAATCATGAAATTGGGCTCCACCGCTGTGAATATTGTCATAACTTTTAAACATCCATAGAAACACTGCATATGTGATGAGTAATATTTTTTTTTAATTTTTTTTTTTAAAGAGAAAGCACTGAAAAATGATCTCTGTATAGCTTGATAGATGACAAATAATGTGTCCAAGAAATTGTATTCCCCAACATGACGATGTTAAAAAAACTTGTTAATGAATACAACCTTTTTGTAAAGTGTTAACAATTACAATATTAAAATGCCATTTAAAATAGTTTTAGATGAAGTGTCACACCGCAGGACTCATGCAATGCCTAAAATTTCATGTCAACTACTCACATAACTATGTGTAAATGTTTAAATCAATGAAAAGGAAAAGTTGATCAGAATATGTACAAAAAAAGGTAAAACAGTGAAAATCAGGTACACTACTGGAGTTTCCAGTAATGCATTGTGGGATGAATAAATTATGCAGATTACTGTGTACTGTTCATAGCTGTACTGTTTGCCGATTTAAAGTACACTGCTTTTATTGTATTTGTTGTAACTGTCATCTATTTGTCACTGATTATTGAGAGCTCATTCTATTCTTTACATTTTGGTTTTGGTTTTCATTTTTCATTTCATTTCATTGTGATTTGTAAAATGATGAGGTGAAATGTTGTGAAATTAAGTGGTCTACGCACGATGATCGCACTGATTGTGTGTGTTATGGCGTTCCTAGAGCCACAAGAATCTTCAAAATAAAAGTTGCTGCTGTTTCTTAAAATTACTATAGAATGTTATGAGCTCTGCATTTATTTGCGGGGCCCCAGAGGCACCTCATATATCGCCTACAGGACAGGCTGACCCTGACTGGAATCAAGTGAAGTTGCTCTGATGCAGGGAAACAAATTCAGCTTAAGAGATAGAAGTGAGCTTTCAGTTTGATGCTATATATGTGTAACATTCTGGCAGGCTGAAGACAGGAACAGACAGAGACAAAGTAGCTGAATTGTGAACCCAAGTGCAGTTTATTTACAGTGCTGGTAACAGAACATTAAACCAAAACAAACATAAACGACTTGACTTGGACTTGACCAGACCAGACCTGACTAGACATAGAAACAGAGTTATAGCAAACAAGAGGGCTTAAATACACTGACAAGGGAAACACATGACAAAGACCTCTAGTGGCCGCTAGGGCAAATGTTCCAAGTGTTACAATATGTATAAACATGTATTGTATATATTCCAAAATATTTGGTGACCTTTTGTTTTATATATATAAAAAAGCTAAATATTATTGTATAATAAAAATAATAAATAGATTATGTGTTCTATAACATATTCTTGATGGCTTGTAAAATCTGTTTTGTATCTTGCAGTTTTACTGTATGATAAGCAATAACTGAGAACAACATGAAACAACCCATCATGACCAGCAGTCTGATACTGCTGTCTGCTCTCTGTATAGGTGAGACACACACACACACACACACACACACACACACACACACACACACACACACACACACACACACACACACACACACAAACTTGTTTTTATATCATTGTGGGGACTCTCCATAGACTTCCATGCATTTTATACAGATCTAATGATAATTTCTATCCACTAACCCTAACCCTACCCCTAAACCTAACCCTCACACAAACCTTTTTGCATTTTTACATTTTCAAAAAAACATTGTTTAGTATGTTTAATAAGCCATTTCTCTAGTGGGGACCGCTGGCTGGGTCCCACAAGGTAGGTGATCTCAGGTTTTACTATCCTTTTGGGGACATTTTTTTCTGATTAACAATTTTTTTTATTGATTCACATATTAAACACAGAAAAACAAAATATATTGTAAGGGGGTTCGATGGAAAGGAGGAGGCGAGAACCGGCTTAAGAATATAAATAATAATTTAATAAACAACTTAAACAAAAACACACAACTATAAACACACAGTACAGCTGCCTGTAATTCTCTCTCTCTTGAACTGTCGTCCCCGGCCGCCTTTATCCCTCGTGCGCCCCATCAGGCTGATTGGGGACCGGGTGTGCGTCATTCCAGCCCGGCCCCGCCCTCCTCGGCTCTACATATATACATATATAAATAGAATCAAAAATGAAACCCCACTATTACCCCCCCAATCCCCAACCCCACCCTGGCCCCCAACAACATCCTAGTGGTCATACATGATTAAAGACACACACACACACGAAAAAAAATAAAATAAATAAAGTATATATATATATATATATATATATATATATATATATATATATATATATATATAATAATAATCACACATATTGACAACTACACCTCTCTCTCCACTGACCCTCCCCGAGAGCCCTCAAAAAATGCTAGATATCTGCCCTATTTCCCCACAAATGAGTCCAATTTCCCCAGTCTTCTATATGACCCTTCTTCAAAAGCCGCCAACCTCCCTATCTCCGAGCACCACTCCTGAAATGTGGGCACTCCAGCCGACCTCCATCCCCTTAAATCTATCTGTCTGGCGATCATGACACAGGTTAGGACCCAACTCTTTATGCGTCTATTCTCTACATCGATGACTGCCCCATAGCCCAAAATACAGAGTCTGGGACAAAATGAAACCCGAGTGCCCAATACGTCACACACAAAACTCTGAACCTTCAAACAAAATTCTTGGATCTTAACACACCACCAAAAGACATGATTTGTGTCTCCATCCTCTGAATGGTATCGCCAGCAGGTGGGTATATCTACAAGACCAAGCCTGTACAATTTATAGGGGGTCCAATAGAATTGATGTAAAATCTTGAATTACAAAAGGTGCACCCTTGCATCTCTAGATGCAGACTTTATGTTTTTTTAGAATCCTAGCCCACACTCCCTCCTCCAATACCAAGTTTAAATCTTTCTCCCATAATCTCTTGATAGAAGTTAAAGCTCCATTCCCCAGACTCTGAAATAGCAGGGAGTAATACACTGATGCCACATGACCTTTTCCAAAAGCAGTAATCACCTCTCCCAGAGTGTCTGCTACTCCCAAAAATAGTACAGAGCAGGTGGCGCAGCTGTAAATACCTAAAAAACTGAGATGTGGAAATCCCAAAATGTTGAACCAATTTTTAAAGGATCTCAACACTCCACTCTCATATAGGCCACTGAGTGTATTAACCCCCCACACAATCCACTCTGACCAACAGAAAGGGGACTTATTAATACATAATTTTGGGTTCAGCCAAATGCTCGAGGCAACATTTAAATAAATGTCTGAATTAAACACTCAAATGCGAGATAATGGGGTGTAACATCTCCGGTTAGTTTGATAGAAAGGCTTTGTAATGGCAAAATAGAGGCAAGAACTTCCGGTTCAATACAAAACCAGGGAGGGGTTCTCTCAGGTGGAAGCGACCAATGAGCCAAATGTCTGAGACCGAATGCATAATAATAAAACAAAATCTTGGGTAGGCCTTGCCCACCTTTGTCAGTCAGCCTATGCAGCATACTGAAATATGATCTGGGACGTTTACCATTCCAAATGAAAGACTTCGCTATTCTATCAAATTCCTTAAAATAAGAGAGGGGGACATCTATAGGGAGAGACTGTAGCAGGTAGTTGAATTTTGGAATACAATTCATTTTAATAACATTAACCTTCCCAATCATAGATAAATGTAATGAAGCCCACCTGCCCACATCGCTCAAAAACCTTTTTATTAAAGGGTCAAAATTAACTCTAACTAAATCACACAAATTTGCTGGAAATAAAATACCCAAATACTTAATGCACTGTTTGGGCCACTGAAAGGCGCCCGGCTGAAAAGCTGTTACCGGGGAGTATGCTGTCAGAGCCAAAGCTTTGGATTTAGACCAATTAACTCTGTATCCCGAGTTCTGTGGAGACAAGGCATAGATCTAGTAGGGTTGGAGATGAATAATAAAATATCATCTGCGTAAAGCAAAAGCTTATGCGCCACACCTCCTGCCATCACCCCTGGAAAATCATCTTCCTTTCTTATCGCGGCTGCAAATGGTTCCAGGGCAAGACAGAACAAAAATGGTGAAAGAGGTCAACCCTGCCGGGTGCCCCTATCCAGAGTAAAATAATCTGAAATTAATCTATAAAGTAACTTAATCCATCCAATAAATGTATTCCCAAACCCGTACATTTCCAAAATCTTAAAAAGATAATCCCATTCTACCATATCAAATACTTTTTTGGCGTCAAGTGAGATGGCCACGACCGGAGTCTGATCAGTCGCCACTGACCACATGATATTGATGAAACGCCTAATGTTATCAAAAGAGCTGCAGCCCCAAATAAACCCCACCTGATCTATATGTATAAGAGATGTCATAACTTTACTTAATCGCTAGCCAAAATTTTTGACAATATTTTAACATCTAGCTGGATCAGGGAAATTGGATGGTAACTATTACACTCGTTTGGATCTTTGTCCTTTTTAAGAACCATACTGATCCGGGCTTGTGTCATGGTTGGCAGAAGATTTCCATTCTTTAATGATTCTGTATAAACTTCTAGCAAAAGTGGAGCCAATTCTGTAGCATAAGATCTAAAAAATTCACTGGCAAAGCCATCTGGCCCCGGAGCCTTGCCTGTAGGGAAGGCCCCTATTACCTTGCTGAGCTCCTCCAATGTTATCTCAGAATCAAAAGAATTTTTTTGCTCATTCGTCAGTTTAGGGAGTTCTAATGGTTCCACAAATTTTCTAATATCTTCATCAGTAGACAAAGACGTGGAACTATAGAGATCAAGATAGAATTCTTAAAAAACATTATTAATATCAATGTCCGAGGTAAATATTTCACCACCAGCAGATTTCACTGAGGGAATGATAGAAAAAGACTCTCTCTGCTTTATTTATCTAGCCAGAAGTTTTCCTTCTTTGTCCCCCAACTCAAAGTATGACTGTCTTGCCCTGAATAGCCAAAACTCCACTTCTGTGACAAAATAGTATTATGTCTGTATTTCAGTCGGGTCAATTCTCTGAGGCCATCAAACGACATTTGGCACTTCAGCTCTGCCTTGGCTCTTTTAATATTCCCTTCCAACTCCACGAGTTCTCGTGCTTTGGATTTTTTGATGAATGAGGCATACTGTATGATCCGGCCCCTAAGAACCACCTAAAGTGCCTCCCAAGCCATGCCCACAGAGGATACTGAGGACCAGTTGGTCTCCATATAAACATTGATTTCAGCCTTTAACATTTGTTGAAATTCAGGATTTTGCAAAAGGGATACACTAAAGCACCAACTATATGATTTCTTTTTCTCCATATGTGGCAACACCTCTTAACTCACCAGGGCGTGATCTGAGACTAAAATGTTTCCAATTGAGCAATCAACAACAGATGAAATGAGGGACTTTGATAAATAAATATAAAAAATCTATTCTAGAATAAATCTTATGGACTGATGAAAAAAAATGTATAGTCCCTACCAGATGGGTTCCCGAATTGACCCGATTGAAATACAGATATAATACTATTTTGTCACAGAAGGTGGAGTTTTGGCTATTAAGGGCAAGACAGTCATACTTTCATTCGGGGGACAAAGTAGGGAAGCTTTTGGTTAGATACATAAATCTAGACACATAAAGCATTGGCTAGATACATTTTTCTACCATTCCCTCAATTAAATCTGCTGGTGGTGAAATATTTACCTCGGCCATTGATATTAATAATGCTTTTAAAGAATTCTATCTTGATCTCTATAGTTCCACACCTTCATCTACTGATGAAGATATTAGAAACTTTGTGGAACCATTAGAACTCCCTAAACTGACAACTGAGCAAAAACATTTTCCTGATTCTGAGATAACCTTTGAGGAGCTTGGCGAGGCAATTAAAGCCTTGTCTACAGGCAAGGCTCTGGGGACAGATGGTTTTGCAGCTGAATTTCTTAGATCTTATGCTACACAACTGGCTCCATTTTTGTTAGAAGTTTATCTGGAATCATTAAAGAATTGAAAGCTTCCGCCAACCATGACACAAGACCGGATCAGTCTGATTCTTAAAAACGACAAAGATCCAAGCGAATGCAAGAGTTACAATTTTGTATTGATAAGTCCCCTTTCTGCTGGTTAGATTGGATTGTGAGGGGGGTTACTACACTCTTTGTCCTACATGAGAGCGGAGTGTTGAGATCTTTTGAAGATTTGATTCAACATTTTGGGATTCCTAGATCTCAGTTTTGTAGGTATTTACAGCTGCACCACCTGCTCTGCACTATTTTTGGGAGTAGCATACACCCCCCTAAAGCAGCAGATACTCTGGAAATGGTGATTACTGCTTTTGGAAAAGGTCATGAGGCATATGTGCATTACTCCCTGCTAATTCAGAGTCTGGGGGACAGAGTTTTAACTTCTATCAAGAGATTATGGGAGAAAGATTTTAATTTGGTATTGGAGGAAGGAGTGTGGGCTAGGATTTTAAAAAACATCAAGTCTGAATCTACAGATGCAAGGGTGCGCCTTACGCAATTCAAGATTAAACATCAATTCTATTGGACCCCCTCTAGATTGTATAGGCTCGGTCTTAAAGACACACCCACCTGCTGGCGATGCCAATCGGAGGATGGAGATATGGCCCATGTTTTTTGGTGGTGTGTTGAGATCTAGGGGTTTTAGATGAAGGTTCAGAGTGTTATATGTGACGTGTTGGGCACTTGGATTTTGTTTTGCCCCAGACTCTGTGTTTTGGGGCGATGGGGAGGTCATCGATATAGGAAACAAAAACATAAAGAACTAGGTCCTGACAAGTGTGATGGTTGCCAGACAGATTGTTTTGAGGGGATGGAAGCCAGCTTTTCCCAGACGTGCTCCAAATCCTCCATGGTCGCTAGCGGATTAGCGGCTAATTCCCTCTCCGATGACTCCAGATAATCGATCCGTTTCTTGACATCCCTCACTCTTGTAACCACCTCAGTGAATTTTTGTAGTGATCGATTGACATATTACAGCAAGATCCTCCAAGTCAGCAATGACCTTCGTCAGCATTGCCAACAAGTTCAACAATTCTCGCCAAATTTCCCACACTTCTCCAGCCAAATCGAGTCCCTGGTCCGCGTCCTTGTCAGGGGCATAAGTGTCTTTTAATGTCTCCAGAGCCTGAGGATTTTAAATTCTTTGACATATTGTCTTCCTAGAACAGTTAAGGATCAGGGTGTATCTAATCTCACCGGTTTATGACATAAAAAGTATTAAAACCAGCAAAGTGCACAGAGCTTGCCGTTCACACGTCCGAACCTCGCATGGTGTCATGTGACCCCCCGTGGGGACATTTGGTCCCCACAATGTAGTATAAACATGTACACACACACACACACACACACACACGCGCTCACACTCACACACACACTCACACATGTTGGTTTAGCTATCATTATGAGGTCTCTCCATAGACATAATGATTTTTATACTGTACAAACTATAGATTCTATCCCCTAACCCTAAGCATACCCCTAAACCTAACCCTCACAAACAACTTTCTGCATTTTTACATTTTCAATAAAACATAATTTAGTATGTTTTTTAAGCGATTGGAATGATGGGGATACTAGAAATTTCCTCATAAACCACATTTATAGCATAATACCCTTGTAATTACCAGTTTGTAACCTAAAAAAAAAGTCCTCGTAAACCACTTAAACCTGACCACACACTGCTCTGTGTATCGGTGAGATACTTTTACCTTCAGTTCTTGCCAGGCCATATGAGTGAAGAACACCTACATTTTAAAGGAATTGTTCAGCCAAAAATAAAAATTCTGTAATGTTTACGCACCCTTATTTTGTTCCAAAACAGTATGACATTTGATCTTATTCAGAACACAAAATAAGATTTTTATTGAATATACCTATCTATTTTTTAAATACAATGGCTGTGGTAGTGACTAACTTTAAACCTAAAAAATATAAAATAAATAAATAAATAAATGTATTGTAATAGTCCATAGTCTGTGTGTCCTTCTGAAGGCATACAATAGGTTTTTGTTAAAAAATCAACCTGAAATTTAAAGGGATAGTTCCCCCCAAAATTAAAATTCTCTCATTATTTACTCACCCTCATGATATCCCAGGTGTGTATGGCTTTCTTTCTTCACCAGAACACTTATTAAAACTAAGATATTAAAAATATCTTAGCTCAGTAGGTCCTTAAAATGCAAGTGAATGGAGAGTTCTCTTTTGAAGGTCCAAAAATCACAAACAGTCAGCATAAACGTCATTGATACGACTCCAGCTGGAGAGGGTGGAGTCCGAGCGGTCTCTCATGTGACATATTCACGTTGCTATGTTACGGACGTAATCTCATGATCTCCACTCGGTTGAGACACCCAGGATGAGCACACAAACGTGCCATTGTGAGTAAAGAAACAGATAAATACAGATCTAAACCTAAACCAATGAAGCTACTGTACAGCTCACTTGTAAACAGCGCTGCTCTTCTGGCTGTGATGCACATGCATCAGTTCTCATCTATTTAAATTGCCAATGCGATTACGTCACCCGCTGCCAACCGGAAGCATGATTTAGAGTTATCTTTTTTGCACCAAAAGCGACTGTGTCGCTTTAGAAGACATTCATTAAACAGCTGGTGTCATATGGATGAAGTTTATGCTGACTGTCTGTGATTTTGGACCATCAAAAGAGAAATCGCCATTCACTTGCATTTTAAGGACTTAGTAAGCAAAGATATTTTTCTATTTTTGTTCTGGTGAAGAAAGAAAGACATACACACCTGGGATATCATGAGGGTGAGTAAATTATGAAAGTAAATTATGGTAAACTATCCCTTTAAGTTGTTGTTCAGTGAGAATCTTGACATCCGTTGTGTGTACATGAACACTATGAAGGAAACTCATTTAAACAGGCTCCATGGTTTACCATTCAAAATAACCCAAGTTCTCTCATGAACACACAAGCCATCATAAATTTGTTTCTCTTGTGCACTCAGAAATGCACAATGAATGTCAAGATTTTCACTGAAAAATGACTGAAATTTTGGGTTGTTTCTGACTAAAATCTATAGTATGCCTTCAGAAACATGACAAACGTGCTACATGGACTACTTTTCAGAATCAGAATCAGAATGAGCTTTATTGCCAAGTATGCTTACACATACAAGGAATTTGTCATGGTGACAGAAGCTTCCAGTGCACAAACAATACAGCAACAAGTTGGATAAATATAAATAGACTAAGCTGTGTATTGCACATAATTATTGCTCAATGGGGCAGTTTAAAAAAAAAAAAAAACAGTTCCTGTGCCTGACGGTTCTGGTGCTCAGTGCTCTGTAGCTCCTAACAGTTCAAAAAGGTAGTGGGCTGGGTGAATGGGGTCCAGAGTGATTTTTTCAGCCCTTTTCTTCACTCTGGAAGTGTACAGTTCTTGAAGGGAGGGCAGGGGGCAACTAATAATCCTCTCAGTATTCCAAACTGTCCTTTGAAGTCTTCTGATATCCGATTTTGTAGCTGCACCAAACCAGACAGTTACTGAAGTGCAGAGGACAGACTCAATGACTGCTGAGTAGAACTGTATCAGCAGCGCCTATGGCAGGTTGAACTTCCTCAGCTGGCGAAGGAAGTACAACCTCTGAAGGGCCTTTTTCACAGTGGAGTCAATGTGGGTCTCCCACTTCAGGTCCTGTGAGATGGTAGTGCCCAGGAACCTGAATGACTCCACTGCTGCCACAGTGCTGTTTAGAATGGTGAGGGGGGGTCAGTGTTGGGGTGTTCCTCCTAAAGTCCACTATCATCTCCACCATTTTGAGTGTGTTCAGCTCCAGGCTGTTTTGACTACACCAGTAAGCCAGCTGTTCAATCTCCCTTCTGTATGCAGACTCATCGTCATCGTGGATGAGGCCGATGACAGTAGTGTCATCTGCAAACTTCAGGAGCTTGACAGAGGAGTCCTTGGCATTGCAGTCATTTGTGTACAGGGAGAAGAGTAGTTGGGAGAGCACACATCCCTGGAGGGCACCAGTGCTGATTGTAAATGTGCTGAAAGTGAATTTCCCCTGTCTCACTAGCTGCTGCCTGCCCATCAGAAAACTGGTGATCCACTGACAGAGAGATGTGGGAACAGAGAGTTGGTATAATTTAGTCTGGAGAATAGCTGGGATGATGGTGTTGAAAGCTGAACTGAAGTCCACAAAAAGGATCCTTGCATATGTCCCTGGTCTGTTCAGATGTTGGAGGATATGATGCAATCCCATGTTGACTGCATCATCCACAGACCTGTTTGCTCAATGAGCAAATTGAAGGGGATCTAGAAAGGGTCCAGTGATGTCCTTCAGGTGGGCCAACACCAGTCTCTCAAATAATTTCATGACCACAGATGTCAGAGCAATGGGTCTGTAGTCATTAAGTCCTGTGATTTTGGGTTTCTTTGGGACAGGAATGATGATTGAGCATTTGAAGCAGCATGGAACTTCACACTGCTCCAGTGATCTATTGAAGTTCAGTGTGAAGATGGGGGCCAGCTGGTTAGCACAGGATTTTAGACAAGTGGGTGAAACACCATCTGGGCCCTGTGCTTTCCTTGTCTTTTGTTTGTGGAAGACATGACACACCTCTTCTTCACAGATCTTAAGTGCAGGTTGAGTAGCAGGAGGGGGGAGGCGGGAGGTTGCAGGAGGTGTTGATGTTTGTGTGAAGTGAAGGTCATAACAGGTCTGGGGTGTGAGACTAGGCCTTTCAAATGTACAATAGAACACATTCAGGTCATCAGCCAGTTGTTGGCCCACTACAGTGTTGGGGGAAGGAGTCCTGTAGTTAGTAAGTTGTTTCAGGCCACTCCACACTGATGCAGGGACTTTAGCTGAAAACGTCTTGGTTACTGATGTAACCTCTGTTCCTTGATGGAGGGAACGAGATGTTGTGTCGATGTTGTAACACTAGGGGTTCGATCTTGAGAGCCCCAATCACCTTTGCTTCAAATAGAAAAGGCCAATGAAAATTGGCAAGTGGAATTTGCATGCCACTCTCCACCCCGGACATATGGGTATAAAAGGAGATGGCATGCATCACTCATTCAGATTTATGCTGAGGAGCCGATAGAGAATCCCGGCCATGTCAGCAGCCAGTTCAGCACCATGTCAGGAGGGACACAATGTCTCATTTCCTCCATCAGGGAACATAGGTTACATCAGTTACCAAGATGTTCCCTATCTGTCACTCACTCGACCTTATGTCGATGTAGTGATACTAGAGGTTCCTATAGGAAACGCCACAGGCACTGAACCGTGTTACGAGGTATGGAAGAGTGGACACGGGCAAGCTGCTACGTGCCTCCCAGTGAGCGCTCAACCACGTCATGACCTTCCAGCGAGTTAGGTAAGGTGTCTCCCTAGTCCCATTAAGGGGGGAGGAGGAACTTACCCAAGTAGGCTACTGGGGGTGCCTTTCTTAATTTGCTGTTAAGCAGCCTCCTGCCGAGCACTTTCTAGAATAGCACTGGGAAGTGTTCTTCCCTCTCCAGGAAGGAGAGCACTACGGAGACCACATCCTACCATAGGAGGTTAACATGTGGAGCATACCTCACATGGACTTACAACGGGGAAGTTCACATATGGAATGATACCACAGGAGGACCCTATCTACAGAGAGAGTACGCAGCACAGTGGCCAAGACAGAGAAAGCTCTGACGAGGGGAAACACAGGGTTCACCTAAGGGGAAACCGAACAGTGGAAACTCATCATACGGGATTACCAAGGGGGAATACCACGCATGGAGCACTGAGCCCGAGCATACGGGCTCACCTGAAAAAGGGGAATACCATGAGTACTGGGCCTGGTGGCGTTACTCCTCCACTGAGTTAGTCACTGAACAGTGCTTAAGAATTAAAGAGGCGTCCAGAGTTCACCGGGTACGGGGAACTGTTGTGCACAAAAAGGCTCATAT
Organism: Myxocyprinus asiaticus; assembly: GCF_019703515.2. Classification (NCBI taxonomy): domain Eukaryota; kingdom Metazoa; phylum Chordata; class Actinopteri; order Cypriniformes; family Catostomidae; genus Myxocyprinus; species Myxocyprinus asiaticus. Next base: position 55,415,121 of record NC_059351.1, read on the forward strand.
TATTACCTTTGAAAAAGGGGAAAGGCGCAATGCAAGCGGTGCACCCAACCGGCCGCCTGGTCTACCTGCTGTTACCGCATAACACTCGAGTAGAAACCGGGTCTATGTGTAGGTTATAAAACCTCGTAAAGGTATTGGTGTAGCCCAACCCGCAGCTCTGCATATGTCTGCCAGAGAGGCCCCCCTTGCCAGTGCCCAGGAGGATGCAACACCTCTAGTGGTAGTGCGCCCAGATTCCCAAGGGGCACGGCAAGTCCTGAGACTGGTATGTGAGGAAAATTACATCCACAATGCAATGGGCTAATCTCTGCTTGGATACAGCTTTCCCCTTCTGCAGGGCACGAACTGGACACAGCAATGACAAGGCCGGGTCTTCCTTCTCTGAAGGGAGCACTTGCAGTTTCACCACCTGGTCCCGAAAAGGAGTGGTGGGAACTTTGGGCACGTAACTGGGCCAGGGTCTCAAGATCACATGAGAGTGTGCCGGCCCGAACTCCAGGCATTCACTGGTAACAGAGAGCGCCTGCAGGTCACCCACCCTCTTGATGGAAGTGAGTGCCACCAGGAGGGCCGTCTTCAGGGACAGAGTGCTGAGCTCTGCCTGCTCCAGGGGCTCAAAGGGGGCTCTCTGTAGGGCAGGTAGGACCACAGAGAGATCCCAAGAGGGGATCAGGCGCGGTCTAGGAGGATTCAACCTCCTCGTGCCTTTGAGGAACCTGTTGATCAGGTTGCGCTGTCGTGAGGGTCTCCCGGCCAGTGTATCACGGTGAGCTGCTATGGCAGCCATGTACACTTTCAGGGTAGTGGGAGACAGCCGTCTCTCCAGCCCTTCCTGAAGGAAAGAAAGCACAGACCTGACAGCGCATCTCTGTGGGTCTTCCCCACAGGAAGAACACCAGTTAGTGAAAAGATGCCACTTCAAGGTCCGCTGGTGGAAGACCTGCTAGGTCTTCAGCATCCCATCCAGGAGCCAGACGTGGAGATTCCAGAGGTCCTGGCATGGGTGCTGGAACGTGCCTTGCCCCTGAGTGAGAAGGTCCTGCCTCAGGGGAATGCACCAGGGAGGTGCTACTGTCAGGAGCATCAGATCCGAGAACCAAGTCCGGTTGGGCCAGTACGGTGCAACGAACAGTACTTGCTGCTCATTCTCCCTGACTTTGCACAGAGTCTGTGCAATGAGGCTCACAGGAGGCAATGCATACTTGGGTAGCCCCCGAGGCCAGCTGTGCGCCAAGGCATCCGTGCCAAGGGGGGCCACTGACAGGGAGTACCACAGGGGGCAGTGAGAGGAGTCTTGGGAGGCGAACAGGTCTACCTGTGCGGACCTGCAGGATGGCCATGGCGTGCAGGGCAGAAGTGGCCTGACCCGCGGCCTTGTAAGCCTGCATCATTAAAGAGGAAAAGAACTTACAGGCCCTGGAAGGGAGCCTTGGTCGGTTGCACCAGGTGGCTGCGCCGTGCGGGTATAAATGCACCGCTATGGCGCTCTCTACCTGGGGAAGTTCAACATATCCCTTAGCCACTCTGCCGTCAAGGGTAATCAGAGTGGACGAGCCCGTGAAGCATGTACAGGCAGTAAAAGGTGCCTTCCACAACTTCGTTAGCTCCTCGTTCACTTCCGGGAAGAAAGGCACCGGGATGGGGCGTGGCCATGAGTCACGCTCCGAGCCCAGAAACCAATCATCCAGCCGTGAAAGCTCAGGGCAGGGTGGAGGGTTCCACTTCAGCCCGACGGCTGCCATCTCAGCATCCGCCTCATCCTGTGCTCTACCGCCCGTGGGTGGGAGCTCAGAAGATTCGTCCACTTCTGATAGCAGAAGCCCACCCTCTGATGCCACGACCGAAAACTCATCCTCATCGCGAGCCGCGAATGACACATTAAACCCGCCCTGAGGCAGACTGCCTGCATCGCTCGACAGCTCGTCCGGACAGAACGAGCATTTTGGGGTATGAGAGGTCCGCGGGGGCTGAGCCGGCAGAAATGCTCCCATGTCCACATCCAGATCGCCCGCGGTGCTCTGGACGGACAGGGTTGGGGAGCAGCTACGGTGGCTCCTTGCTTCATGAAGAAGGAAGTGAGCCGCGACCGCAACGTTCTTATGGGCATGTTCTCGCAATGAGAACACAACCCTTCCACGAAAGCCGCCTCGGCGTGCTGGCACCCCAGACACTCGAGGCAGATTTCATGGGTATCCGGAGGGGAGAGATAACGGCCACATCCAGTAGCGCAAATGCGGAAGGACATCTTTAAAAAGACGGCAAGCGTTTGCGCGAGCTCTTTTAGAGAAAATATACTCTTTTGAATATACTCTTTTAGCACCCACAGACTCAGGCTGCCAAAGCACCCAGGGGAAGCACCACACTCGACCATGTGAGGGTGACTGCTGATATGCAGCGTAGCAATAGGTGAGAGGACGAACACACAAGCATTCAGTGAACATCGACCGTTTGGCTCCGAAGAAAAAATTCGAATGAGTGATGCACGCCATCTCCTTTTACACCCGTATGTCCGGGGCAGAGAGTGGCATGCAAATTCCACTCGGCAATTTTCATTGGCCTTTTCCATTTTAAGCAAAGGTGATTGGGGCTCTCAAGATCGAACCCCTAGTGTCACTACATCGACACAACGTCGAGTGAGTGACAGACAGGGAACTTGATTTTCAGCTTATCAGAATAGCTTCTTTTAGTCACTCTGATTTCCTTATTAAGTGTGTTTCTGGCCTGACTGTACAAGACTTTATCCCCACCTCTGTAAGCATCCTCTTTTGCCTGGCAAAGCTGCCTGAGTTCTGCTGTAAACCACGGTTTGTCATTGTTGTATGTTAAATAAGTCCTAGTAGGAATGTACATATCCTCACAGAAACTGATATATGATGTCACAGTATCTGTGAGCTCATCCAGATTGGTGTCTGCAGCCTCAAAAACACTCCAATCAGTGTAATCAAAGCAGGCTTGTAGTTCCAGTTCTGCCTCATTGGTCCATCTGTTTACAGTCTTTACTACAGTTTTGTTGATTTTAGTTTCTGCCTATAGGTTGGAAAAAAATAAACCAGACAGTGATCAGAGATTCCCAAAGCTGCTCTAGGAACAGAGCGATATGCATCCTTTATTGTTGTGTAGCAATGATCCAGCATATTTCTGTCTCTGGTTGGGCATGAAATGTGCTGTTTGTATTTGGGCAGTTCACGTGTGAGGTTTGCTTTGTTAAAATCCCCAAGAATAATAATAACTGAGTCCGGGTATTGTTGTTCCGTGTCTGTGATTTGATCAGCCAGCTGTTGCAGCGCTGCATTCATGCACGCGTGTGGTGGGATATAAACACTCACCAGAATAAACAAGAAAAACTCCCGCGGCGAGTAGAAAGGCTTACAGTTAATAAAGAGCACTTCCAAATTAGGACAGCACATCTTCTTTAACGTTGTTACATCTGTACACCAACTTTCATTGATGTAAAAGCATGTTCCACTTCCACTCGTTTTCCCCATTAACTCTGAACAGCTGAAAGCCCAGCAGATGTAACATGCTGTCTGGAATGGCTTCACTCAGCCAGGTTTCTGTGAAGCACATGGCAGTAGAGGTTGAAAAATCCTTGGTTGTATGGGTGAGGAGATGTAGTTCATCCGGTTTGTTAGGAAGAGAGCGGAGATTTGCTAGATGAATACTCGGCAGCGCTGTTTGAAAGCCACGCTGACGAAGCCCGACCAGCGTGCCAGCTCATTTCCCTCGCCTGTGTCTCTTAAACAACACAGCTGCGCCTCTGACTAAAATGTCCAGCAAAGCGTCTGAATAGTCAAAAACCTGGAAAAGATTGTCTGGTATGTGCTGCTGAATGTTCAGCAGTTCGTCCCTGGCAAAAACTGATTGGAAAAAGATTGCTAAACACAGGACAAACAAAGAAAAACAACAAAAGAATTGGAGAGCTCCGCACCATGGCTGCCATCTGCAGCGCCATCTTTAAATACAACAAGGAAGTTGTTTTGTGACATGCTTGCCTTTTTAAGCTTTAAAATGAGGCACATTCCAATATCATTTTATTGAAAAGATGGTCTGCAATATTCATTAAAACGTCTTCTTTTGTGTTCTGCAAGAAAGTCATACAGGTTTGGAACAACATAGGGTGAGTCAAGAATGACATAATTTTCATTTTTGGGTGATCTATTACTTTATGCAGGATACATGATTTTGTCCACTCTTACAAATATACCACAAATGGGGAACAAATAATACATGTTGCTACTAATGCAAGCCAAATTACAGCAAATAAATTATAAAAAATAAAAAATAATTAATTACAGTTTAAATAAATGAAACAGGAAAAACGTTCAGGCCACATAATGCTGTTCATATGTGTTAATCGACACACAGCTTGAATAGTTAATATTTAAATACAAATATATAAAACCTTTTACAGCCAATAGATGTACATGACATATAGTATTGTTATTGTTAATTATAATTATGCATTTTTTATGTAGATCTGGGTGTCATGAATGAGCTGGATCGTGTCTACCGTAAATACAAATAGAAGTTACTAAAGACAAGATATCTTTTGGGTGGTAGGGGAAGCCCAATTTATGTTTTTGTGTATCACTTGTCAGCAATGAATATTTCATTGAACACTTTACATTTACATTTATTCATTTAGCAGACCCTTACCCAGATAGCAAAGAGGCATTGAATGTTAAATCAGCGTTGATTGGTCAACATTAATGTTACTGACTTACCATCAGCTACTTTGAGTTAATGTTAAAACAAAATTAAATGTCAACAAAAATACTACTAATACAAATAATACTAATAAAGAATACCTCAACCATATAACTGTGTTATATTTTAGCATCTTCAAAGTAGTCACCCTTTGCCTAGAATTTGCAGACATGTACTCTTGACATTTTCTCAGCCAACTTCTTGAGGTATCACCCTGGGATGCTTTTTAAACAGTATTGAAGGAGTTCCCATCCATGTTGGGCGCTTATTGGCTGCTTTTCTTTATTATTTGGTCCAAACTAATTAAATTTTAGTTTTAGAATGAAATTAATATGGTGACACAATTATATTTTGTCAAAAGATTTTTAAGATCATGAGAAACATTTCAGTCAAGTGTTTCAAAACTTTTGACCGGTAGTGTGTATATATATATATATATATATATATATATATATATATATATATATATATATCACACACATTAACAACTTTAAGTCTCTCTCCACTGCCCCTCCCCGAGAACCCTCAAAAAATGCCAGATATTTGCCCCATTTCCCCACAAACAAATCCAAATTCCCCAGTTTTCTAGATGACCCTTCTTCAAAAGCCGCCACCCTCCAAAGCTCGAAGCACCACTCCTGAAATGGGGGCACTCCAGCCAACTTCCATCCCCTTAAAACTATTTGTCTGGCGATCATGACGCTGGTTAGGACCCAATTTTTTATGTGCTTATTCTCTATATTGATGACCACCCCATCGCCTAAAATACAGAATCTGGGGCAAAATCAAATTTGAGTGCCCAATACATCACACATAAAGCTCAACCTTCAACAAAAATTCTTGGATCATAACACACCACCAAAAGACATGGGTTGTATCTCCATCTTCTGATTGACATCGCCAGCAGGTGGGTGTGTCTTTAAGACCAAGCCTATACAATCTAGAGGGGGTCCGAAAGAATCGATGTAAAATCTTGTATTGCATAAGGCACACCCTTGTATCTCTAGATGCAGATTTGACGTTTTTTTTAATCCTAGCCCACACTACCTCCTCCAATACCAAGTTTAAATATTTCTCCCATAATCTTTTGATAGAAGTTAAAACTCCGTCCCTCAGAATCTGAATTAGCAGGGAGTAATACACTGATGCCTCATGACCTTTTTCAAAAGCAGTAATCACCACTCCCAGATTGTCTGCCACTTTAGGGGGGGTGTATGCTACTCCCAAAAATAGTACAGCTGTAAATACCTCAAATCTGAGATCTGGGAATCCCAAAATGTTGAACCAAATTTTCAAAGGATCTCAACATTCCACTCTGACCAGCAGAACGGGGACTTATTAATACATAATTTTGGGTTCAGCCATATACTCGTGGCAACATTTAAATAAATGTCCGAATTAAACACTCTGGACACTTTTGTCCATACCGAGGGCAAAAGCGAGATAGCAGGGTGTAACTTAACTTCTCCGGTTAGTTTGATAGAAAGGCTTTGTAATGGCAAAATAGAGGCAAGAAATTCCTGTTCAATACAAAACCAGGGAGGGGCTCTCTCAGGAGGAAGCGACCAATGAGCTAAATGTCTGCGACTGAATGCATAATAATAAAAAAAAATCTTGGGTAGGCCTAGCCCACCTTTGGCTTGTTGAGCCCACGCCATTCTCCATGGCATCCATGCACAACTCACCACACGCCCCACCGAGAGCAAGAACCACATTATAGCGACCACGAGGAGGTTACCCCATGTGACTCTACCCTCCCTAGCAACCAGGCCAATTTGGTTGCTTAGGAGACCTGGCTGGAATCACTCAGCACACCCTGGATTCAAACTTGTGACTCCAGGGGTGGTAGTCAGCGTCTTTGATTGCTGAGCTTCCCAGGACCTGATCTTTGTCCTTTTTAAGAATCAGACTGATCCGGGCTTGTGTCAGAGTTGGCGAAAACTTTCCATTCTTTAATGATTCCGTATAAACTTCTAACAAAATTGGAGCCAGTTCTGTAGCATAAGATCTAAAAAATTCTGTGGCAAAGCCATCTGGCCCCAGAGCCTTGCCTGTGGGCAAGTCATTAATTACCTCACCAAGTTCATCCAAGGTTATCTCAGAATCAAGATAATTTTTTTGCTCAGTCATCAGTTTAGGGAGTTCTAATGGTTCCACAAAGTTTCTAATATCTTCATCAGTAGGCTAAGATTGGAACTATAGAGATCAAGATAGAATTCTTTAAAAGCATTATTAACATCAATGGCTGAGGTAAATATTTCAACACCAGCAGATTTCACTGAGGGAATGGTAGAAAAAGACTCTCTCTGCTTTATATATCTAGCCAAAAGCTTCCCTGCTTTGTCCCCAGAATGTCTTGCCCTGAATAGCCCAAACTCCACCTTCCATGACAAAATAGTATTAAATCTGTATTTCAGTCGGGTCAATTCTCTGAGGCCATCAGACGACATTCGGCACTTCAGCTCTGCCTCGGCACTTTTAATATTCCCTTCCAAATCCACGAGTTCTCATGCTTTGGGTTTTTTGATGAATGAGGCATACTGTTTGATCCGACCACTAAGAACCGCCTTAAGTGCCTCCCAAGCCATGCCCACAGAAGATAGTGAGGACCAGTTGGTCTCCATATAAACATTGATTTCAGCCTTTAACATTTGTTTAAAGTCAGGATTTTGCAAAAGGGATACATTAAAGCGCCAACTATATGATTTCTTTTTCTCCGTATGTGGCAACACCTCTAAACTCACCAGGGCGTGATCTGAGACTAAGATGTTTCCAGTTTAGTAATTAAAAACAGATGAAATGAGGGACTTAGATATATAAAAAAAATCTATTCTAGTATAAATCTTATGGACTGATGAAAAAAATTTATAGTGTCCAACATATGAGTTCAAAAGTCTCCAAATATCTGTAAGAAAAAGATTTTTACACATCTTGTGAAACGTCAATGTTGCTCTAGGGGGCTTACACACGTTTGCTTCACTATGATCAAGGACTGATTCCATCAGTAGATTAAAGTCTCCTCCCGATATTTTATCATGAGGGGTGCCAACAGCTTGCAACATCCCTTCAAGATCTATAAAAAAGCCCTGATCTTCAGCGCTAGGTGCGCTATATTTGGTAAATATTAGCCAAAATCAAACTTTACCCTTGAATTTCTGCTAAAACAATAATGACTCTTCCTAATTTATCATTAATCTGTTTAAGACATTTGAATTGTAGAAGCTCAGTGTAATGACTCCCCTGCTCTTACTTGAGCCAGCACTTAAGAAAACATGTCCACCCCATATCTTCCCAAATTTTTCAGCTTCCTGCGGGGAAATATGCGTTTCTTGAAGAAACACTATATCATATTTCTTACGTTTAAGAAGATAAATAACTTCTTTTATGGGGTGTCTCAACCCATTCACATTCCATGTGGAGAGAGACAATCCACTCATACAAACATCTGACATATTAGAAAAAATAGATTGTGTGTCAAAAATGAAATTATAAAGGCCACATTCCAATTAGTGCAACAATCAAACCCCAAACTTCCCCCCGAACCAAACAAACAGAAAAAAGAAAAACATGCGCATTAACCCTGCGCATGACAGCACCAACCGGTGTCCATCCTTCTAAACTCAAACAGTCCATTAAGCCTACGAGAGCCCTGTGACAACTTTGCCGTTGGATTGCTCAAGTCCGGTGTTTCTATACAAATTTTGTAAGACAGAATTACACAACAGAAGATAATCTATTAAACAAACTCTAGCCAAAAGGTGGAATAAACGCAGAGAACATGTAGATTCATCCACATAACTGTCCCGAAGGTGTGTTCCTCCACAAAACAAACTCCAGCCGCTAGCGGAAACAGCACACACACACACACTCAAAAAAGTATGTTCGGTTTCCTTGGAGAGTCAAACGAATGTTCAGTGAGCCGGCCCATTCGACTGCTACATGAGTGCAACAAATGACACAATCCCTCCAATGTCATGCAAGCAATACTCTATAAAATAAACTCCAAACAATAGGAGGCATTAGCTAGAAGAACGTGCAGATTCATCCACAACACTGTCCCGAAGGAGTGCTGCTACACAAAACAAACTCGAGCTTCTAGGCGAAACCAGCACAAAAAGAAACGGCAAAGGTGAAACATGAATTAAAACTGTTGTGTCAGATATCAAGGGGGAGGAGAATTTATACATGCGTCAGGTGCTTCAACCAAAAAGTCTTCCGCAGAGGATGCTTTTCTGTAGAGAGTGTTTCCTCTCTCAAGCATTCTCGGTAATCTTCCTCTGATTACATTTAGAGAATTTAAAATGTAATTTAAGTTGTGCATCCTCGTTTCCTCACTCCTCTGTCCTCAAGCCGGTGATCTGGAGAATACCGCCTTAATGTAGGACGTATCAATTCTCTAAACCATGAGGAGGCAACAATTGAGAATGGTGGAAACTCACCAAGAACGTGAGGAAGCACAGGAACATCCTATGCAGAAGACTTTTTGTCCGAAGCACCTGATGATTCTCCTCCCCTTTTACCTCTGGTACAATAGTTTTAATTCATGTTTCACCATTGCGATTTAAATAAACAATAATTGTCACATACTTCAGCAGTGCATTTTGAATTATTAGGTTTTATTATGAATCCCAGATGTGTATGATTTTCTTTCATCTGCTGAACACAATGAAACTGCATTGAATACAATTTCAAGTGAATGGGTGCCAACATTTTGAAGCTCCAAAATCAACATTACGGCAACATAAAAGTACTCCAGATGACTCTGGTGGATAAATCCATATCCATATTTTGAAACAGTTCAAAACTTAAGCCCTTTATCCTTCACTTTCACTTTCTCCTTCTGTGTTTGGTGATACACACTCCTTGTGCATATCACCCCCTATGAGCAGGGAGGAGAATTTATGATAAAAAATGATTAAATATTGAACTGTTTCTCACCCACACATATCGTATTACTTCAGAAGATCATATCGTGTCTTAACACATGGATTTAACTACTGGAGACATATAGATTAATTTTCTGATCCATTTATGTGGATTTGGAGCTTCAAAATTTTGGCATCCATTCACTTGCATTGTATGGACCTACAAAGCTGAGATATTTCTCTAAAAAATATTCATTTGTGTTCTGCAGAAGAAAGAAAGTCATAAATATCTGGGATGCCAGGAGCGTTAGTAAATCATGAGGGAATTTTAATTTTTGGGTGAACAATCCCTTTAATGTCAAGCCCTGGTCACCACCCATATGTGCTGTTTGCTTTAATCAATATTTCAGCGTTGATCCAACATAACATCCTAAACATAATTTAATATGACAATACTATCTCAACAAAAATTATGTTTTTTAAAAAAAAAAACAACAGCATTGTATCAGTGTTACCTTGATATCTGGGTTTTATCCAAAGTGACTTATAAATGAAGAATCCAGCTAAAGTGATTCACTTAAAGAGGCAAAAATATGAGAAGTGTTTCTCATTAATCAAAGAAGTACAAGAAGAGAGGGAGGAGAGACAGTGGTCAAAGAATATATTTTTTTAAAAGAAAGAAGACAACAAGTGCATTGGTAGAATTTGGTCAAGAGCTCACGGAAGTGTTATTCAATGAGAACTTGACCTAATCATACTAATACACTTGCACTGAACACTTCAGTACAAATCTGCAATGAGAGTAACATGTTACATTTATTAACATTAACAACAGCAAAAAAATCTACTCAAACAACAGCAATACCAGAAGCTTCTGTGA